>NC_087255.1:12787200-12942200 GCF_037042905.1 Lytechinus pictus
CCTCCCGTCCCCTCTGACCAAGGAGATATCATCTCTGTGATATCTCCACGCTCTGACCAGCAATCTCAAACGCAAGCAACCTTTGGAAAACACGATGGCCCGAATTTTACAAAGGTGGTTTTAAAAACCATCTGTTGAAACCGGATTTCCTGTATAAATTATGCTTATTTACCGCGTACATTAAAAAAATGTCAAATGCTGATGAGCGCTTTTGTCACAGTGTGCCAAATTAATGCCTGTTGCCATGTTCAAGTACACTATTTTATTCAGGAGTCCAAGCCCGTTGTTAACAGTGGACTTATAAATATAAAGCATACTGAACCATGACAATAGGCATCAATTTGGTGCACTGTGACAAAAGCGCGCATCAGCATTGGACATTTTTTAATATATGCGGTATTTAAGTGTAATTTATACAGGAAATTTGCATAAACCATGGGTTCGACAGATGGTTTTTAAAACCACCTTCGTGAATTCGGGCAGATCAGTTTTATCAAGATAAAAACTAGGGCAAGTTCAGGGGTGAACACAAGCCATGATAGACAGCACCAGCAATGACTGTGCTGATCAATAAAAAGCCCGTGAGATGTGATCTCCACTTGCAAGGTTTTGGCTTTGATAGCGTAATCATGACAAAAATTGGCACACAAATCATCAATGACATAATCTCCACAATTCGACTTTCCATGGTACCAAAATTATTCAAATTTATTTATAATTTCTCGCTTACACTAACTAATGCATAAATCATAATTTGGCTGTAAATCTTTGAAAACAGCTCCAAAAACTGCTAGATTTTGGTCTGGACACTCTTACAATTGGACTGTTATAACAAATGTAACCATACAGGGTTAATTATGATTCAATCCGAGGGGCCTCATTTGCCCAATTGTGCATGTTCAGTTCATAGGTTTCCAGTGAGAAAAAGAGAAAGTGGTGAAATTTACTACAGTACTGGCATGTACAATAATGCCTAAGTACAAAATTAAACTAAGACAAAAGTTAATACACACTACTAGGTACATGTAGGTGTACAGAACTCGCCTCTCTGAAGTGGCAATGCTAATTTCAATATTTCGATTTTGAGGTGCTGCTAGGTTTGTGCTCAGGACTCTCGAATACCACACAGACAGCAATCCCCTTGACACTGGTAAACTTGAGCAGCGAGCTAAACTGGGGGCTTGCTTTACCGAAGGGTCTCAATAACCCCAACTCTGCCCTATTAAAATAATGGCATTATCGAAAAAAATTATTGTGTATTTCTTTGTTTTTTACTTTATAGTTTTTCGATGGGAATCATCGGCAACACTATTTCAGTCAATTCATTGCACTATTAAAGCAGAAAAATTTTACACAAATTTTTGAAGATAATGAAGTAAGGGTTAGCTTAAAAAGCACATTCGTACAAAACTTGTACAGACTATAATTACTTCTCTGCTGAAATCAGAAACTGGTTCTTGTGCAAAGTTTCATAAAGCACGATAATCCACTTGCTATAGACCATTTCGTAGAACAAACTTCATGGGCAGTTTTGGTCAAAACACCTTTCATTTCTTTCATTACAATAGGCAGATTTGAAAGCAAGATACTATGTAGGCATGCCTTAATAGCAGGATGAAGAAATTGACTAGACCAGGTGACTAGAATAGCACTTCAATGAACATTCAATAAAGGTATTTGTTGCATTTTTACTTTGAATGCATTAGCATGTTGTTATCACAAAGTACTAGGCCAACTGTAATATACCAGTTGCTAGTGGACGTATTGTTTTTTGTAGATCTAATGAAAAACACAATTCAAAATAATCATGACATCAAGGTTGGTGCTTATCTCATTCAATATTACACCACCATGTCACTTTAGTACCAATGACCTTCTTCTGATCATGCGTAGAATGGAACTACGAAATGGCTTATTGTGGGCACTTTCACTTTGAAAGATACATGTACAAGGCATTCGATTTGATCAGAGGTATACCTTGCAATTTTCAAAATATATACCTGTTATCATTCTTGCAGACAGCAAATTGTTGAAGAGAACTACGTGCCTCCATGAACTTGCCAGTCTTCAGTGAGGACAGTGTCCATGGTCCTGTAAATTGTTTGTTTTGGCATTGATCATAATGTTTCCTAATGCACTGCTGACAAAAACAGCTCAAGTGCCTTGAGGCCACTGTGAATGGCTCCACTCCATAGAAGCAGCATTTCTCTCTAATGCTTGGCACTGGCTTAATATTTTCAGTGCAGTCCTCTCTGTTTCGGGTGACTTCACCTTCCTGATCAAATAAAAACTTTCTCCTCGAGTGGACATGATCATCATCTTTCGGAAGCGACAGCTGCTCCTGTCCAAAGATAAAAGGTTTTCAGCCGATACAATGATTTTATGCTTCGCCTTCACAGCATTTGTCGCACATTGTTTGATTTCTCCAATCTCCCCATCACAGGGGCCTTTTCTGTGGTGACTCTCAAAAGAAGTGCTTCTGAACTTCTTGGAATAATAATAATAAACACATCATTTATTATGCGCCATCTATCTAGTAAACTATTCTGAGGCGCAGAATCACATCTTCCATGCGATGCATCACTGAACGCAACTGTACTTTTGTACTGGGTGGAAGATCCATTTGAGAAACTTAATAGCACATCTGTGTCAACTCCTCTCTCAGTCAGGTGTTGGTTTGCTATCGTCATCATGCGCTGGACGGCATGATGGATCATGTTAACGATCTTCTAAGATAAACACCATCAATTCTCGGGTGACCTCATCGCAGCTCTCCTCAAGGCATGTAATACGGGTATAATTGGGTGAATACTTGTTTGCTTGAATCTCCAGTGCGCTCCTTGTGCTTCATCCTGATAATGGCAAATAAAGTTTTCTACAAAAACTGAACATAGGACAGTCCATCATGCAGGCACATTGCTCCTCACCAGCTTGTTCCCTGCAGTTAAGCATGAAATAAGTGCAGCGGGTATTCCAACACTTGGGCAGCAGATGTGATTCTAATACCTTGGGATGACAATGCCTAGAGTGTGCATGTCTTCTGCTCAAGTGTCATTTGCTTTCCCCTTGGAGTCTGTACCATTTCCCATGATTTCCATCTAACCTCAAATGCTCCATGGCCTTGGACAAGTGGTTGTAGGCAGGAATTCATCTTGTCTATCCCACACTGCAACTCCTGTTAATACACTCCATCTGAGGAAATAGACCTTCATACTGACAAAGAGTGATGTCAGAGGCAGTGTATTTGTTTTGCAGATGTTAAACTCTCTCTCCTTCTTCCTGATGGACTGCAGGATAAAAGCTACATTTGTGCACACTTCACAAAGACACTGGAGAAGCTTTGTCTTTGACATCACTTGAACTTTCTGGGGACGTAGTTTCAGGACGGTGGTAAAAAAAATGTTCACACCCAGATGTTCCTTCTAAAGTTCCTCTAGGCATATGACAAGGGGCATTCCATCACCTTCAATGGCTCACTTTTGGTTGTGCTCGGTAGTTCCCTTGAAATATCTGGTCTGTTTTAGAAACGCTTCACCATCCATTTTGTTGATTCACCTGTAGCCTCTTTTCTCATTTTACGGAAGTTTGTTGCATTCATTTTATTTTAATTTTTTTTAGAAAGTTCCAACTCAATCCAAACTGAGCGCGTGCTGTTACATGTATGTTTCGCATACCATTCCTTACTTTAGTTGCAAGATGAAGAAGATGCCGCAGATGAAGATCTCTGGTTTTACGACTCTTATGGATCCTACTAAGCACTGATTTAATAGAATTTCTCTACAAGAAATCCAACTTCTTCTGTGACAGGCTGAAGATAATTTTTTCCCTCAGGCGCTGCTTTTTTCCAAGGTGTTGATTTCATCAGGAATGTTTATACAACTTCTGAAGACTTTTCACGAACGAGAAATTGATTGACTTGCGTTTGAGGAACTGTGTACTTCGCTGTTTTTTTCAGCATATTGTTGTCGTCGCAGTTCATTTATTCTCCACCTTTTTCTAAATGTCATACAGTTTAGTAGCGCTTTTTCCTTTTACTGCTGCGCCATTTTCTCTCTAAGTGTTTTGGATGTTGCTCTTGTTAATTTTGGGGATTACTTGGACATGTCAACCCCGCTTCTCTTTTCCTCTGTCTGTATCGCTGCATACGAAGTCTACTCGCCTCTCTGTCCCTTACTTTTTGCTCTTCACTTCTCGTTTGTCGCCACTTTCGCATCCGAACTGCTTCATTTTGCAGATATTCCGGATCTCCATTTAAATCTCCTTGGTCGTTTCTCTGATACTCTGTGGTTTCAGTTGAACATGTCGACCCTGCTTCTCTTTTCCTCTGTCTGTATCGCTGCACGCGAAGTCTACTCGCCTCTCTGTCCCTTACTTTTTGCTCTTCACTTCTCGTTTGTCGCCACTTTTGCATCCGAAATGCTTCGTTTTGTAGATATTCCTGATCTACATTTAAACGACTTTGGTAGTTTCTCTGATACTCGCACTGCATCTCCATTCTACTATTGCATACTGGTTGTTCTGCTCCATCCTCTGATGAGCCTCGGGCTCTTGGCTTTTGTTGCTGTAGGTTCATGTTCCTAAAAATATAAAGAAATTTTGAAAATATTTGACTTTTGATCAATAGTAGTCCCTTGTTGGACCACTTGTTAGAATCAACCAAAGCATAGGCCAGGGGCGGATCCAGGATTTTCCAAAAGGGGGGGGGGGCATTTATGTTCATTTATGCCATTGAAAATTTGACAAGCCAAAAAAAAAGGATTCACAACAAAATCAACAAAATGGACATCATTTTGTTCCAGCAAAAATTTGAACCCCCTCCCAAAAACAATAAAAAACAAAAAATAAAGGTATTCACTAAAAAATGGAGGTCAGTTTGTTCCCGGAAAAATTAGAAAAAAAGGTCCTCACTTGAGTACACGACATTTTCCCATTAAATATATTTTTGCTATGGCTCTCAGGCTCTTAAAAGGGGGGGGGGGGGGAGGGCACAGGCAGGATGCCCCCCCTGGACCGCCACTGCTACAAGTATGTACAGTGTGTATACCTATTCTGACAGAACAGCACGAGTTTCGTTAGGACAGATTTAAATAAAATCAAAGGAAAACTGCTTACTTTAAAATTTCATAGAAAATTAAATATACCATTTTCTTGTGTAACCATTAAATCAAGAAAAAAAAACTACGATATTTTCTGGAAAGAATTTTGAGAAACAAATATTAAGGTGCTGTGATGGGTGGTTGCATGCATGTGGTTTCCCTTGTGATACTTCCAGGGTGGGGGGTTCGTGGGCAGCATCAAATTAACAAATTTATGAAATTCAAGCAAGCAAAAAAGAAAGAAAAAATCCAGAGTAGAAAATAGAAAATACAGAACTGAAAATATGAACTTGATACAATATGACCTAAAATGAGGCAAAAAGAAATATTTAGAGAAGAGAAAATAAATCAACTATTGAAACAGGAAAGGGAAGATTGACATAAAAAAATAAAGGTCAGAATCTTTTTATTGAAGGCATGTTTCAATATAATGTTACAAAATTGTCATTTCATATAAAACAATTTGCTAAAAATTAGGTAAAATGCAAACACCAAAAATAAATTTGTAGACGGCACATACGCACGTAACCAAAAACACAAAGGAAATGTGCAAAAAAAATGTACGAGAAGATTGTACTGTTGCTTTTGTTATGGCACTTTTGCTTATAGGTGAGTCTATTGCAGTAGAACAGAACACTATACAGAATTGTTTGAGCATTAAAAGACTGAATTGGCAATGTTTAAACAATCATTACGACGAGCACATTAACATACATAATTACAGGCACGAGCATAACGCTAATGAATGCTCGAAAGCATGAAGCATTCGGCAAAAAATGAGCTTTAAAATCTCCGTAATTATTTGTGAATTTCTTGTCTATATTCATAATATAACACAAATAAATACCTACCATTCGATGAGCGATCCAAATTTGGTCCGATGAGCTACGGAAATCCTTTTATTCTGACAATATTGACGATGTAAACAAACCGGTGTATTTGCTTGATTTTGATATCTCACCCACGTTACTCGTGCCCGAGGACAAGACACGCTTATCATACCGGGTTTTGTGCTCATTCGGGTGCTACTACAAATCAATGCATGCAGAAATGTTGGGCGGAAAAGCAAGGGTACATGTAATTTCAAACTGATTGCTAACCAGACCGCAAGACAATCAGAATCGGGAAGCCGTGTTTATACCTGTACGTAACAATTAGGACAAGAAAACAATGACAACTTAACATCACACCATTACTGGTAGGCAAGAAGCACACATTCTTTCTTTAGAGCTCGCGTCTTGGATTAGAATAACATTAGCAGAATGAAATGATTACACCCATGGGATGCATGCCGACAATATCTTACGCACGTAACATTTTGAATACTATGAGTTATAAGTACATGAGCATGTTTTACTTTGCTCTCTATCTTAAAAAGTAGTTACATGATGGGTCTGGAAAGGCAGATCGATGCTCTCAAATATATTTGGTCAACGAAGTGCGGGCTATGAAGAATATTCATTCCATGTGAGTTATGATGTTATTAATGTCATATTTGGGTGTCCTTTTTCAGAAAATATGTCATAATAAAACTTAAATTTCCTAGACCTCAAAATATCCACGTCTCCTAATATTATGTATTACCCGGGGGCCGTTTCATAAAGCTGTTCATAAGTTAAGAGCGACTGGTGATCCTTTCTTACACGCTAAACCATCGCCAATAAATATACCATTTACCACAAGGATCACCAGTCATTCTTAAAGTCGCTCTTAACTTACAAAGAGCTTTTTTAAAACTTTTAGTTTTGGATTTGGTCTAACGTACGTACCATGTCAACGATTTGTGGTGATGTCTGATTAGCAATGAGGAATAAGATCAGCTTTTGGACGATAAAATTGGGTAAGTAGATCTAGATTTAGGCCTAGATCTATAAGTTAGGTCTAACTGTTTAACGTGCTAGATCTAACTTTGATCTAGATCTAGGCTAGAGTCTAAAGTTAGAGAAATCTAACTTTAACCCTTTCCACGCGTACTTCGCACCAATGCACACTCGGTGCCGTGCGAACTTCGCATTTCACACTCAACAAACAATGCATTGTTTCCCTCCCTGAAAATAATTCAGTACAGATGGGTTCATGGTCCAGCGCACAAAGAGTTAAATCTTGCTAACGACAATGTAAATAAGTTCTAACGAAACATTATCAATTAGAATTGGTCCTGGACCTGGTTCGACAACAGAAAGATCAGGACCACCACCAACAGTACAGCCGCAACCTAGTTTGACATAGATCTAATGTTAGAGATCTATTTAAAATTCGTCATGTTTTATCTCATCCCCAATTAGATCAAAGTCTGCACCTGATCATGGCTCAACATGCATTCTCGGTCTGCCTTAGATCCTGGACCTGGACCGGACTCTAACTAAGATCTAGGCCTTAACAAACTTGATTTTTATTAGGAAAGGGTCATTCACTGCGTTAGACCGAACGATAGGTCTAAAGTTACTTATTCCAGTTCCATCAGTCACTGTGAATATCATAAACAACTTATCTACTGCACGCATCGTAGACCTAACTTTAGATCTATCTCCATCATTCAAGGCTTTCTAATAAAACAGATATTGACTGATGGGGTGTGTAAAAAAACATTCTTTGCCGCCTAAAGGATTTATATTTAGCTCCAGCGCTGCGCACTTCGGGAAAATATAAATCCAGCGGTCCAAAGCATGTTTATATTACACACCCCATCAGTCAATATCTGCATAATATATAAAATGGCTAAAATGTCATTTTTCCAAAAGTTTTACTTCATTACTGCATTATCTACCAGGGTTCCCAGCTTTTCAAGGAAACAAAATTCCCTGATTTTTTCCCTGATGAAGTTAAAAAATTCCCTGATAATTATCTAAACCCATTCCCAGTGTTGCATGATTGTAAAAAACCCCACTAAAACCAACATAACCAGTCATTCAATGGATGTTGTTTTGATATATGCAACAACAAAAAACTGAGTCTGGCTGGCTACTGTGCTTTTGACTTTTGGGCCAATTAAAATTCCCTGATTTTTCCCTCATTTGAAGCATTTTCCCCTGATTTGAGGTATTTTTTTATCGAATTCCCTGTCTGGAGAAAAGTAAAATAATTTCCCCTGATGGGCTGGGAGCCCGTCTACTCTACATTGCTTCAAAAACTGGTTCCAACTGGTTTTCGCAAATATTGCCCGCTGCTGAATTCACACACAAACTAAAGGTCAAGTCCACCCCAGAAAAATATTGATTTGAATAAATAGAGAAAAATCAAACTAGCATAAAGCTGAAAATTTCATCAAAATCGGATGTAAAATAAGAAAGTTATGACATTTTGAAGTTTTGCTATTTTTCACAAAAAAGTGATATGCACAACTCAATGACATGCAAATGAGACAGTCGATAATGTTCCTCACTCACTATTTCTTTTGTTTTTTATTGTTTGAATTATACAATATTTCATTTTTTATAGAACTGATAATAAGGATCAACTTGCCTGAAACATATAGTATTAATCAATGCTAATTCCACATGTTCAGGGAGGAATTAATTTTTGTTTCACTTGACAATGAGGAGAAAACTATAATATTTCATATTTCATATAATAAAATACAAAAGAAATAGTGAGTGGATGATGTCATCACTCTCCTCATTTGCATACTGACCAGGATGTGCATATGACTGTTTTGTGAAATTAAGTGAAACTTTAAAATGTCATAACTTTCTTATTTTACATCCGAATTTGATGAAATTTTCAGTGTTATGCTTGTTTGATTTTTCTCTTTTTATTCAAATCAACTTTTTGTTGGGGTGGACTTGTCCTTTAATGGAAAACCTGGTATGATATTGACCAGAGAACGCAAAATATGGAAAAAGATTGCCAGAGAAAAACACCTCGTAAAGGTAATGATATGGAAAATGCTATTAAAGGTCAAGTCCACCCCAGAGAAATGTTGATTTGAATCAATTCAGAAAAATCAGAACAAGCAAAAATGCTGAAAAGTTCATCAAAATCGGATGTAAAATAAGAAAGTTATATTTTCAGATTTTGCTTATTTTTCACAAAACAGTTATATGCAAAATTCAGTGATATGCAAATGAGAGTAGATGATGTCTCTCACTATTTCTTATGATTTTTTATTGTTTGAATTATACAATATTTCAAGTTTAACAGATTTGACAATGACCAACTTGACTGAACCAAAAAATGTTAAAACAATGGGGACTCATTTGTTACGAGAGGAGTAAAACTTTTTTCACATGACAATGAGGAGAAAATTAAAACATTTCATGTTTTAGATAATGAAATACAAAAGAAATAGTAAGTGAATGATGTCATTGGTCCCCTCATTTGTATACCGACCTGTACTGACCGCACAGAAACGTTGTTAACGCTAACATTGCACTATTAAACAGAGGCCCCTGTTACAACCGGTAATGTGGCGGCGATGCCTAACGTAACAACAATGCATTGCTCAACATTGAAATAGATGTTTTGACTTAACAATCCGAAAGATGTGACTGAGCTTACTGTTAGTTCTCTGTTAGGCTAACAACGTTTCTGTGCGGTCGCCACAGGATGTGGATGTAACTGTTATGTAAATTTACGCGAAACTTTGAAATGTCATAACTTTCTTTATTTTACACCTGATTTTGATGAAATTTTCAGTTTTATTTCTTGTTGGAATTTTTATCCTTTATGCTGGGGTGGACTTGCCCTTTGAATATATTACAATAGTATCACACTTTATTATGAATCAGCTACAAAAATGGAAAATAGAGGTTCTTACCAACACTGGATGATATGATTTCTAATGGTGAGATATCGCTCGGGTGTAAAGGCACTGCTGGTGTAATCAAAGAAGATTGGATGAGCCTCTTTCTCTCCATCAGTCACATGTTTAGGGTCAAGGGTTACTTCCTCCTTGGGAAGTTCAATAGTCTCCTCTTCAGACTCTACATGGGGAAAAACAAAGTTATCAATTTGTCATTTCAAATATTTTGTTTTGACACTCAAGATCTAGGACAAGACATAAATATATTTGTGATATTTTTTTTCCTTCAGCAAGAAATTCATCCAGTTTTTGATACACTCTGCCCAGGTGAGGTGAAAGAATTCTCTCTTATGATTCTTTCATTGCATGCTTTAACATGCAATGAAACGTGTCTACGTGTATGACAGCTCAGCTACAGATGGGGTAATAATATAGTACACTGTATTGAGAGCCGCCGCCCGTCTTACAAAGAATTGCGATTGATCCGATCAATCGCAACTATGGAAAGCCTGCAAAGTGAACATATAAAATGCATGTTTGTTCAAAAAGATTTCTTGATATGAATGTATATCCATAAAGTCATTGATTTCTTGATTTGGTGTGTTCCCCTTTGTTTACAAAGGACATTTTACAAATTTCCTGTAGAAAAATTATGACACTGATGGATTTCCATAGAGTTACGATTGATTGGATCAATCGTATCTCTTTGTAAGATGGAGCCCAGTACTGTATGAATGCATAGAGTAAATGCTGAACACCATATATACATGGATCTATTACCATAAACATTACAGGATGAAAGCCATTGGATCTCTTCATTTCATTCAATTCACATTGATATTCATTTGTTTGTTTCAGGGTAATTTTCTTTCAACTAAAAGAAAAAAATTATATTCACCGCAATGAAATACAATTGCAAATCAAACCATTTACGACACTACAAATGATGTGAACATTGACTTTCATATCTACCTTCACAATTGTGATTTTTACCTTCCTCAAATCCATTGTAGTCAATGCCACCGTCTTCTCCTACTCTTGTTTGACCAACATCACTTGACATTTGAACTCCATGACCCTCGTTACCCGCTGTATATTTATCATCGTCTTGGAGCTCCTTGGACGATCTGAGGTTAACATTCTTCTCAACTTTATTGAATGCTTCAGCATTACTTGGTATAGGAATTTGCATTGGTGGGGAGCTTGATAGATCACGACTTCCTTGTTTTTCAGAAGATGGCACTGTTCTATACTTCGGTTCCTTTAAACTCAGGTTAAGGGGACAGCGGGCATCGTCAATCTGCTGCCCACTATCCACATGCAATGCATGTTGGGTATCTGCACAGGAAGTGACATCAGGTTCACGTTTCACCACTCTGTCAACCACGAAGTTCCCATCAAGTCTCTCATTGCATAGTTGGGAATAATCTCTGTTCCTTAGAAACACTGTCTTTAAATCAGGAGTTGTAAGATCTTCAGGACGATCATCAGGATCCTTCTCCATCTTAACTTCTATTTCCATGTACTCTCCACCGTCTTGTTCCTCTGAACTTCCCTCAAACCCTACCTCTCCAGTCACTTTTGCAAATGAAGGTGTCATAGCCATCTTCAATCTCTTCTGTTCCATCCCATCCTGGTATCCTTGGCCATAGCTTCTCCTAGATCCTAGGTTCCCCGGAAGACTTGATTCCTGCATCGCTGCTACACTACCGACAGCTGGTGGTATGACCATTGTCTCATCCTCGCCTTGGGAATGCTCCTCCTCTGAAATGGCATTCACCATTTTCCTAGGAACTTTCCCACCCTTCCTCCCTTTCTTCTGCTGCTTACGTCCTGCAGGATTTGCAGACTGTCCTGGGAGGCATATGGTTAGTGCATCTTCATCTTCAGATGATGGCTTCTCAGTCTTGATAAGGATTGGACCATCTGGGCCGGCTACATAAGAAGCGATGTATTCATCACGGTAAGTTCCAGTCTTTAATTTGATCTCATCAACCTCAGGAGGTTGGGACTCCGAAGGTTCAAACTTAGGTATCAACAAAATGGATGTTCCAGCTTGATGGCTGTCAAGGTTGTTTCTATGGTCCAAGGGAACAGAAGATTTTAGGACCTCCCCAAATAACACGGTTGACTGGAGACCTTGATCTGTGTACAGAAGAGAAGAGATAACCATTTCCAAGATATATCAATGAGACAATCAACATAGAAAAAATAGAAAGAGGATTGGTGAATAAGTTGGCACTTAATAAAAATGTGTTATAAAAAAACTAAGATTACATTACAAAGGAAATACTAAAGTTCTTCATCAATGTCATGCTGGTAAAATGCTTCCAGCGCGGTTTGGCCTGTCACTGAAAGATGCAATGACCTCAAGTATTTCCACGTACCCTTTTGCTCATCATCAGATGTCTCTTCCACATCAATATCCTCCTCATCGTCATCATCATCATCTGGTAGCTGGTGAGTATCTAGACTCTCAGGAACTTTGACTGAACATTTACTGGAGAAATCCTGCCCATCCGCTTTAACAGCCTGGTAAGAAGGACAATGGAATAGTAATTAAATCATGATATACATGTAAGAGCAATATACACACAAAAAAACATTAGAACCTAAAATACTTCTACTATAAACAAAATGTTCATGTCAAGTGAATGAAGTTCAATAATAAACTTGAAATTCTAACAATTATTACAACACTACTACTGTTAAATAAAGATGATGCTACTGCTGCTACTACTACTTCTACCACTACTACTACTACTACTACTACTACTACTACTACTACCACTACCACCACCGATAACAATAATATTGGTATGGATGTCTGTAGCAGACTCATACATTAAAGTACATTTTAAAATATTGATGTGGGTGTGGGTGGGAGGGGTGGTTGGGTTTCTTAGACTGACAAATTGAAAGAAAAAATACATTCTACAATAGTATGGGTATTTATCCAAAATTTTAACATTCATATACATTGTACTTACAGTCATTGTAAACCTCATACAAATATATAGGCCTACTATTCATTCATATTTTTAGAAAACAAAGCAAAATACAATTTGTTATAAAATAATAGTAATCATAATAGTGGATACTCATACAGCACACAGGTCCGCCTTTCGGTGCTCATAGCGCTTCAAGAAAGTTATATAAATCGGATCGCAGACCATCTGCACAGTATGTGGTGGCGCTTCAATAGGCACATATCATTATCAATCATATTACCTGGTTAAGGAGGTATTTTCGAGCGAAATTCTTGACCTGGTTGGGGTCCCTTGTCTTCACCAAGTCTGAAATCTCCTTCCAATTATGGCCATACTCTTCCTAAATTAAAAAAAAATAAATTTGAAGTGTTAACATATTCTTATTATGAATGTGCAAATGAAGACTAAATCTCTTGATTTTTGCAATGGTTAAAAGCCTGGCTAACGTTTTGGTAAAGGGGTTAATAATGTTAAGTATATATCATCTAACATTCAGATCATACAAAGGTGTGGTTGACATTGAAACATTTGTCAACCATTAAAATTAAAATTTCACTATAATTTATATAAAGTGCCATCACTCAGCAGAGTTTTTCCTGCAAAACAGGCTCTTTGAGCACTTATCTTGTGATTCGATGTCAAAGAGCAGGAAACAAAGATTTTATTCTAATATTTTCATATTTTAAGCCAATTTCATGCTTTGGATTAAGCTTTTTTTCATAAAAATGCTAAAAAACCCAAAGAAAGAAAGAAATGTGCAGATTTTTTTATTTTGATCGGGCATCTATGTAAAATCACAAAATTTATCCTGTAAAACACATTTTCATTTCATATCCTCCACATTTTACCTGTTCTAGGGCATACACATTCATAAACTAGTAATTAATTTGAATACTAGTAGGAATAAGTGCATGTGGGGGATTTACCAAAGCTAAAAAAATAAACTGCCTCTGACTGAACCTGCAGAATGTACACTTCATAGACTGATTTTTTATAACACTCTCAAAATGAAAATGACAAGCAAAAGAAGTTCTAGATGAACATAGATGAATAGGCCTCGTAGTACAATGTATACCTTTCTTGTATATATGTGATTCTTTACAAACAATGCTAAGAACATATTATCCAAAATGCCGAATATGTGAAGCTTTTGTTCAGAATTTGTGTCCAATAGGACATGAAGCGACCCATGAGGCCTTTTCAAAGAGTACCTTCACAAAAGGTTGCAATTAATTCCAATCAAACTCATACTGAGATTAAAGGAGAATGAAACTCTTGGAGCAAGTTAGCTTTTGTGAAGGCAGAAAAATCAAAGAATAAGATCAACAAAAGTTTGAGTAAAATAGGACTAGCTATAGAAGAGTTATGAGCATTTGAATGTCGAGATCACTAATGCTATGGAGATCCTCCCATTGGCAATGCGACCAAGATCTATGATGTCACAGATGAACAACTCTCCCCTTTTGGACACTGAAAATATACCCCAAAACATCTCTTTTTGCTCATTCTAATCATATGACAAACGATTCATACATGATATATTTTTGTGAAACCTCTGTACTTGTCCTCTCATAAAGAGAACACCTCACCTTGTGATATACTCTATAAAAGTGAGAATATAAGTGAAATAAGTACTAAAGTAATGAGGGAGTTGTACGTGTGTGACATCGCAGATCTTGGTCGCATTGCCAATAGGAGGATCTACATGGCATTAGTGATCTCAATATTCAAATGCTCATAACTTTCTTATTATTCATTCAATCTTCCTCAAACTTTCAACAATATGTTTCTTTGATTTTTCTCTTTGATATGGATTCAGCTGGTTTCTAGGGTTTCATTCTCCTTTAAAGTCAAATTGTGTTAAGAGATAGGAATTGGAATCAATATCAACTTTGATTGTGATTTCGAATGTATTGCAACCCTTTGTAAGGCAGGGCCATATTTATAGATTTCCAGAGAAGTAGGATACTCACTAGTCCCTTTTTGAATAACTCCTTTTCTGCTTTTGTCCATTTCGTGCATTTTTTAACATGTTTCCTAGGGAAAAAAAAAAAGGATTGTTCAGCAAATAGTCGTACAATGAATAAAAACACTAAATGTATAAGCACACATAGGTAAAGATTGCCTTTCCAAAATGGGCAACGACTTTCACAATTTTCAAACAATAATAATAACGGCATATTTACCCAGGGTAGCCACTTCAGTTCCGAAAACTGTTCTCCCAGCGCGCCCTGCTATTATTTGTTATCATTATTTATCTTTTTATGTCTTTCATACTTTGGAGGAAAATGAAATTAGTATAGAGTCAAAATAATTAACACAAATTTTTATTTTTAATAAGTGGTGATTTGCATTTTCTTGACAACAAAAGAGACTCAATCCTATAAAATGAGCAGAATTTCGTGGCTCATATGTATTCCTCATAATTTGATACCTCCCCATATCATCTACTGCATTTAGAGAGTGTTTTGTAATTCCAAAAATAGATACAAGTTTAACCTGTTGGTTGATTATGAAATTATACTGTTAAGAGGGATATACAAATTTCTTAAAAGAATGATGGTGATGTCATAATTATTTAAGAGGAGGGGAGTGTCCAAAGAAGTCCTTTGTACAAAAGAACATGACTCCTAATGTAGTCATACAATACAATTTATAATAACGGATTATAAATAAGAATGCACTTTATCCCCTTTTCCAATCGATGTTAATAAAACATTAAAGGAAATAACTTACCTCACCGAGAAGAGTGTTTTCATTCCTTTATTCTTGTGTCTGGTGAGAATAAAAACAATTGAAATTATGAGTTATTATGATGTACTATCAAAGATTTTTATTGAATTGAAATGTGAAACTGTAACTAGAGATATGAGCTTGCTTCTTAACCCGTTGTCAACTGGAACTGGGTGATACCTGTAAAAAGTCTATGGGAATTACAGAATTCAGTATTCAATGGGTTAACAGGTTAAACTCTGACCTCTTTCATTGGAATTCCCCTCCCCTTCCATTTTTACTTCATTTATTTTCTTATTTCATATTATCATCAAAATTACTATTGTTATCATTATAAATGTAGTTATCATTATTTTACTATAATCATTATCATCATCATCATCGTTTTTCTTCATTGAGGGGGGGGGGGTTATTTTCAATCACAAAAATAACAATTGAAGACAATCCTACTTTAAATAATTTAAAGATATGTAACTATCATTTCAAATACCTTGTCATAAATGCCAATATTTTATTCACCTAACTTGGACAAAAACCTCAAATAACCCTTTCTGTCTTAAAACTTTTTCCCTTCAAATTAAAGTGAATTTTCAGGAAAATGGGGATACAAATAATAAAAATACCGATAAAATTGAATCCAATGTTTCCTACTTACCTCATAAACTTCTTTGTCTGCAAATAAGAACTGTAATGATGGGAGGTGTGAGGTCAAAGAAAATTAGTTAAAAAAAAAAAACCCTCCATAATCCGACAGCCCTGGGTGGCGTTTTAGAAAAGGTTTCAGTGTAACTATAAAGTCACACTTAAATAAATCAATCCAATTTTTCCTGATTTATGATGCATTGTAGCTACAATCAAACCTGTCTCAGTGACCACCTGTCTATAGTGAGAATCTATCTTTAGTGGCCACCAAATTGTCTCCCATTTGAAAGAGGTATAGCACCTGTCCATAGAGGCCATCTGTTTGCAGTAAATACTTTTTCTGTTGCCCTCCCATGACCTTAACAGATAGGTTGACTGTAGCTCCCAGTCTCAAATTTGTATAATAATGTATGTAGGTTCCATTTAATGCTCGTTTTCTTTTTGCCGTCTTTCTTATTCTACCTTTCCCAGTTCTAAGAGACTTTTATGAAATTTGCGCTTCATAAAACCGGTGTATTATCATTATTGTTAAATTCCCAATTAACTCTTTGCATGCTGAATTAATTTTGGGGGGATAATAATGACAATTGTTTCCATGTTGCAACTTCTGAAGGTTTCCATGGCGAAGAAGAATAGTGTAGTAGGTTTCACGGTACACCATGTATCTTTCTTGGGCAAGCGTTGGTCCTGAAAAAGTCCACCCAATCTCTGAGATGAGATTGGGTGGTCCTTTTCAGGACCAACACTTGCCCAAGAAAGATACATGGTGTACCGTGAAACCTACTACACTGTTTACATGTTATTTTCTTTAACTCAAGATTTCCACATTGCACCATTGATACTTATGATTATTGTTTAGATGTTACTCAAGAGCTATTGTAATTTATAAGCTTCTCTAATATATATGTAGAGGAGAAAACTAATTATTACAATTGTTCAATTTAATTGTACGAGTGTGCAAAATTGCAACATCAGCGTGCAAAGGGTTAAGGTCCTTATTGTTGCATACATTTGTGCGGTGCACCTCAATAAGCCTTTAGGAATAAACAGTGAAAGGATACTGTTCTTCTGTGATCATCTGATGAATAGTGGCTCTGCTACTTTCATCCATATCATCGTGGAGAATTACATGAGGGATGTTAGGGTTGAACTGAAAAAAACAAACACAAAACAATCAGATGAATTATGAGGCTATCAAAACCATCAGAAATAACATTCTGTTTTGTGCTGTCATATCGTGTGGTCATTTTTTTACATTCTTCTTTAAATCATAAGATAAATGATAAAAGTGAAGGATAATAATTCTTTCATGTAATGCAGTGGGCCAACCGGTATTATGTAGTATCTCAGGGCTGTTTCATAAACCTGTTCGTAAGCTACACGTATGGGCTTCTTAAGCTAGACTAAGTGCTTTACCCATAGGCCCGTTTTGAAAGTCCATTTTTGATGCACGTGTACACGGCATGTTTTTCGGTCGTGTACACGTTGTAAACACAAACAGCCAGCTATGTTAGGTATGATAACTTGCGTTGTCTAAATTTCCACCAATAATTCATGAACTGATGATTACAATACTCACATTTTTTCACTTGATTTTCTTTCTTATAAAGCAAATATAAACTGTTGAAAAATTACTGTAGATTGCTTTGATCATAAAATCGCCAATCACACTCGAAAGATTGTGACATGAATTCTTAAGGCTCTCTCCTTTCACCTAATGCATGAATGTGACCTTCTAGCCCAAATACAAATCTCAAAATTTATTTTGAATTACTTATAGGTTTGGGGTGGCAGGTTACATATGGTCTCAGGGAGTTTGAGTTTGTTAGTTGGGTTGCCTAGTTAAACATGCTATGGAGGGGAGATGAATGAAAGGATCTTACATGATCATCAAATGTAAGCCATGGGTGCTGGGAGAGCTCCGGTGAAAGATGAGAACTGACAGATGGTAGCTCATTGGGATCGATTCCAAGACCTAATGATGACGTTGAGGGCCTGCAGAGAAAAGATATATTACTTTAATAGCAAACAAATAATGATAAAGATATAGTATATTTCCTTGTCTTCATATCATATCCTTGTTCATTGAATGAGAGCTTGTCTTATTAAGATTGTTGCACTGAGACTGTGTACATACAGAGAAAAAGAAGTTTCCCCTATATCAAATATTAGTAATAACCAGCAATTCATTTTCTATACCAGAAAACATATAACAGTCTTAATTTAATCCTGATAAATTCAAAAGAGTAAATAGATTTGATAGCTTAAATATTCCCCTATATTAAGGAATGAAAATTGTCAAGACCATGTGCATTATTCATGAAGTAAAAAAAAGGATTTTCTTTGTTGTCCATATTTTTCTCCTTTCAATATCAAAGAACCAGGTTCTGCCATGCTGACAAATGGTCAGGTTTTAGAGCTACTTCAAACCAAGAATCAACCCAAGTAGCAAGGCACATCAAAGGTCTGTTTCCTGTGAATAATGCATCGCTAAGGAGCTACGAAAAGTCAATCGGGCGACTTAAATCTGAAAGGAAATCAATACTCAAAGATACCAGAAGGGGTTCTGCAAATGAAAGATTAGAGAGCTTCTTGGCAATTCAATTTTCACCTCCTAAATGTATGCCAAACTTACAGAAGCCGAAGTCTACTGGAATTAGCTCAGCACACTCCGTCTGTTCATTTGAATCAGAGGCAAAAAAAGTGCTGAGAAGTCGGAGGAATTGGAGTCAAAGGATGCTGCCCTCGCTTCGAAGGAAGCTGCCTTCGAGTAGGAGGTAGCGGGCATTCGGAAGCTTAAAACAGTTGTAAAAAGGACCAGAAACAGAGAAGAATACCAGAAAAAGACAAACAAGAAGCTTGAAGAGAGTATAAATCATGACCAGTGTGGGGATGAAATTTGTCAACTGGAAGAAGCAGTCAAGGCTCTCAAAGACAAAATTTCAGAATTGAAAGAGAGTAGTAAAGATCTGGAAATGAAAGTTCAGGCAATGGAACAAGATGTCATCGAGCCCTATGATGATAGAAATCGAAGCTTCAACACAGCACTGATCAACTGTGTCTACAATCTGCTCCATAATCATGTTGGAGCAGCTAAGGTATCGGGAGTAATATAATCAGTAATACACCACCTCACAGGGAAACAGTGCTCAAGGCTACCTTCGAAAAGTACAGTAGAGAACATGAGCATCCAAAGGCGGTGTGTGGCTCAAGATCAGCTTTCAGCAGAACTATTCGAGTGAGCAGAATACAACCCTGTACAGCGATGAAACTTTGAAGTTTGGCGAGAAGGTGATGGGATTCCATGCATCAACCTCAGACAACAGGTACTTCGTTGTAGGTTTGCGAGATATCGCGACTAAGTCTGCTGCGGATACGCTTAAGACTTTCAAAGAGTTCCTTCAGGATGTACATGTAGATGAGGCACGTAATAAAGCAAGTTCTGGAGGCAAAAAGATCCTCAGCAACATCAGGAACACCATGTCTGATCGAGCCGCGATTGAGCTCAAGTGGCACGAGCTCCTCAGGAAGTATAGGGTCGAGGTCCTGCCGACAATCACAGAAAACTGGGAGGCCATGAGCGATGCTGAAAGAGAGCCACTGGGCAACATTACTTCCTTCTTCTGTGGACTCCATAGCCTCGTACAACATGCCGAAACACGCGAGAAGGCCCTGGATAGTGTAGAAAGAGTTGACAGAAGGGAAAGGTGGAGGTGCCAAGGCGAAAGGGTTGCTTTCCAATCAGAGGGATGTAGCGTGCTCCGCTTGGTGAAAGGTTGTAGCAAGGCATTTGCCAGAGGAGGAAGTGAAAAGGCAGGTGAGCATGGCCATTTTAAGTTGTTTGCGCAGGACTTCCTGAAGAGAAGTGGATTGCGCACCCTACCTCTAGTGCCCTTTAAAGGCAACAGGTTTAACATCCTCTTTTTCAATGCTGCATTTGTGTATTTTATTGGAGATCAAATGAAAAGGTTCATCAATGGACCTAGCAGAACCATAGTATATGGCAGGCTGTAGGGCACTTGGCCTCATGAGCAGGCTCATCACTGCTCCACTCTAGAGGTGCTTGGAAGATAAAACCATCCACATCTTGGATCCTCAAAAAGTCTACCAGATGGTTATTTGCACACAATGGATGTGTGCAAATAATTTAAAAGCATATTTTTTTTTGACTGATGCGTGCAAATTATCATTTACCGTTTATGAATTAATTTGTGTGTGTTGATTATGATTTGCAAAGTATGATTTCTTTTGTTGCCTTGAGGAAATCTGTATGATGCATGATATTCAATATGATTCTAATTGAATGAAAAGGACAAAAATAACATGATACTATTGATCTTATCCACACAGGTACAACCAACGTTTTGATAACAAAGAATGAAGTGGGAAAGACTTAGGACTGGTACCAGGATACCCAGAATGGTTTAACGTCAAGTATGATGAGGATGATGCAATCTACACATATCGCCTCCTCGACGACTACAAGCAGGGTGACCTGAAAATTGTTTGTTAGGTAAATGCAAGCGTGCATTGGTGAAAAAAAAATTGCTTGAACTGCCTATTCAGGAAAACATAAATGCTTTAAGTTTTTCGAGAAAAGGAATATTCACTTTTTTCAATAATAATTACGTCACAGGTATTTATATTTTCAAGTGTTGAAATTATTGTAAGACCTAATGAGGACAATGATTTTATTTGTAAATACTGTTCTTAATACTAACACAACTTTTCATTTCACATTTCCCTGTTCAGTAACGTTTCTCCAGTATTTTGCATCACGTTTGTTCATCAGTTGGATTTGTATGCTACACCTTGGCCTTGTTTTCCCCTTTATCCCTTTCCTGGAGACTGAATCTGAATGTTCTTTGCAGTAAGTATAAGTGCTTGCATGCTTGGAGTTTCAGATTTATTCTATGTAAAAAGTAATGATGTAGATAGATTGTGAACATAGCCTATTGCTTCCTTCAAACTGATGTTGGTATATCTCTTTTTCTCCACAAAAGTTTGGCTCCAGCAAGCATCTGAATGTTGCAAGACATCTCTGTCTTCGTACCCTGTCCCTTGGAAAAAGTCAGTCCAGGATCTGCTGCATTTTAAAGTTTGACTCCAGCAAGCATCTCGGTGGTTTCAAGACATCTCCTTCTTAGTATCCTGTCCCTTGGAAAAGGCCAGTTCAAAATCTGCTGCAGTTTCAATGTATTTAATCATCTATCAATCCACTTGGGTATTTTAGGGTAAATATACCTCCACATTAATTTATGAATATGATTTGCATAAACATCAAAATATGTGTTTTACAGTTTCTAGGACATATTTGAATTATGAATATGATGAAATTATCATAAAGTGTACACTATTTCGTATGTAAAAAACCAAATCCAATCCATGTCATCAATGAGAAAATCTACATGAAGTTTGATGAAAAATTATGCAAATTGCACCTAAGGCCAAGTAAAAAAAGATAGTAGTTGATCGTCCGGGTTTTCTGAGAGCAGTGATGAGGGAGGTCCTTACTATTTGCTATCTTGCTATTTTTTTTAAAAACAAGGAGGCATTTTCTCGGCCCGTTTTTTGACATCAGTGATGAGGGAGGTCCTTACTATTTACTATTTTTTTTGCTATTTTTTATTCAAATGATTGTCAGTCCATGTCAAGCTCGAATTATGTGATCGATGCATGCTCAATATTAATAATAAATGAGTAGAAATACATATATATATATATATATACATGTATACAATTGATTGGAAATCTATATGGAAAATGTATTATGCGAAAAAATCTATTGAAGTATTACTGATGTATAACGGTACTTGTTGTAAAACAAAATGTTCATGTCAAGTGAATGATTTAAACATTAATTTAAATATTAATATATATATATGTAAGGGTAAAACATGCATGGGGGGGGGTCATTTTTATTACCATGGAGCCATGTTCAGTTTTCCAGAGCCAATCTCTTTTTTAGCTCTGGGCATGGTTTCGCATCGCAGTTTCCAGCTGCTTGTATATTCGTTTACATAATGTTTAATACTGTTTAATTTTTATTCATTTTTTTAAATTGATATCAAATGTTAAATGATTATTGAATTAATTGTTCACATAATGTGTATTATTTCAATATTTGTAACTGTTAGTGTTAGATCTATTTACTAATTTTTACAATTGTCCATCAAATTGAATAGCTCAAGGAAGAATGAAGTTTATCAAATTTGAACAGAATTGGCACTGACTGGAATCCCATCAATGATTTTCAATAGGGGCCTATTGATAATGAATAACCCACTTTAAATTATTTTTTGAATATTCAATGCATTGCCTGCTGACGTAAGAAATTAAAACTTACCAGAAAATTCAATTCATTTCACAAATTCACGTCGCGCCAGCACAGTCAATCACATCATCCCAGCACACATGCATTCACCCAACAGAGTCACAAGCACAGCTTATTCACCGTAACACACATCGAAGTACTGGCGCTATCACTCACCAAAATACCCCGCTAAAATACAAATTACATCATTAAAATTGATTTATCTGCGCCATATTTCCAAAGCACGCGACGGATTAGTTCAGATTCAGGAAGTGGGGTCCCCGAAAATGCACTAAAAATGAAGAAATCCGTGATCTTTTCCGAGTTTGCAAACTTTATTTTCTCGCTAATTTATGATGGTATCTTCAAAATTCCAATAAAAAACCAAATCAGAATTTTTTTCCTTCTTGCAGTTACGGCGATATCGGACTTAGCAATTGTTTTTGAAGTTGCGAGAGAGATCCCAGAGCACATGAGAGCAAATCACTTGCCAATCTTGTGAATTTTTTCGCTATTCAGCAGCCATAAAAATAGTAAATATCAAGAAAATCGATGCTGCAATCAAAAAGGAAAGCAGGCACGGAGGAGAAACTTTTTTTTTTTTTTTTTTTAGCCAATTTTTGAAAATAGTAAATAGTAAAAATTTTCATGCGGCGGCCAAAATAGATGCGCGCGAGGACGATCAACTACTTTCTTTTTTTACTTGGCCTAATCAAATATGCATTAATTTGCAAATTCAAAGTCAATGTTATAAAAATGACTTTTAAATTGTAGAGCATCCCATAAGCTTCAAAATGAATGGTCATGAGATACACATTTTATCATTATATCCTTGTAATCACTTTAAGTTTTGTGAAAATCTTCACAAGTTTCGGTGGAAAAATATGCAAATTTCGCCTCTAAAAAACATACTCTTACAGTGTAGAGCAAGTCATAAGCTTCAGAATGGTCATAAGCTTCAAAACGAATGGTCACAAGATAAAGTCTAACTTGGATCTACTTTTTCTGAAAATAAAAAATCATGACATGTACATGGACATGTATGTATGCATGTGTGGTATTTCTACTTCCTCTCCCTTTCCTTCCTTTGGCTTTGCCTCTGAGGCTCTATTTGTATTTCTCTCTTCCCCCTTCATTTTCGTTCGCGATATTCGGAAAAGTGATGCGCATATTGTTTATTGACCTCGAAATGTGCCTGAGAGACTTGCCACGGCGTTTGCGAACAATATCATGCGGGGAGATTTGCTCGAAGTCAGCCGGTGCGAAACTGCACTGCAGATTAGCGCCGGACGGAATCAGACGCGTAGCCGTAGACGGGTCAAAACCACTATCTCGGCGCAATTGCGTTAAATTCGTGTCCCGCATGTTATGGGTCCAATTAAAAATAAAATCGATATAGAATGGTCGAGTTAAGCTATTCTATTTATTATATGAGATCCATTCTTTAAAAATAAAGTCATATTATTGACCTTCTTTTGGTATATAATGAGAAATTAGCAAACCCATCCGTTGTAATAGTGAAAAACAGCGTGTCGCCGGTCATATATTTTCTAAATTTCTGTATCTTGCCAAAATAAAGTAAAAAGCAACTGCCCTAAAACTAAATTAATATGCATATAAGTGATCCCTCCACAAAATACAATCAAAAGTTTTTGATAAAAATGTTTTGTTTTCACATGCGGATAAAACCAAATGTGTCGCCAAATGTAGTGAAACTTACGTTACCGTATTTTAGATCAATAATTAATTACTTTTTGTCATCGTAAATATGTTTATTTTTATTTATTTGACACCTCGGGTATATGATAAGAAATGATACTTATGTACTCCCATTCCTAAGTAAGAATAATCTTATCAAAACCAAACTAAAAGCAATTTATAGAAACGTAGCATTAAGACAGGGCTCGACACTAGCGGCGGTCCGACGGTCCCAGACCGGTAAAAATTGCTGTCGGGCCAGTAGATTTTCAGAAATAGGAAGATTTACTGGTCCGACATGACCAGTAGAAAATATCATTGTCGGGCCAGTAATTTTTCATAAAATAGCAAGATTTAAGGGTCCGACATGACCAGTAATAAAATCCATTGTTGGGCCAATAACTTTTCCAGAAATGGTCAAATTCACTGCAAACCATTTCCCCCCGTTAAATTATGTCATTTACACACAGAATACACACACTAGAGTAGCATACAGTGTACATGTAGCCAGCCACACAACCCACGTGGTAAATTCTCTACTGGCTGCGCGATCGTGAACAAAGCTTGGCTAAACTCTGGCATAAATCTCTCACAGAACTGTCAAAATTCACGGTTCATACTCATGAAAGGCTCTTATAATGTCCATATTTCCTAAAAATTGGAGTAACTCTCATTTGTAAGCAGTAAAAGGGGAAATTTTCACTTTTGTTTTGGTTCAAACAGATCGGGTTTCGGGTGATATCGTCTGAATACATAATAGCCCCACAAATGCATTTATGTGTGTGTTGATACACTTGGTTTCTGACATTCTTTCGTAGCTATTTTCTGGGGCTATTTTAATTGAGCCAAAAAGAAACTGATAAATTATTTGATGATAGTTTTAGCTTTCTTCCTCTGTTTTCTTCCTATCTTTTTTTCCTTCTTTCTTTTCAATCTTTCTTTGTTTCTTCCCTCTCTTCTTTCATTTTTTTTGTTACTGTCTTTCTTTTTTAATTTCCCTTTTTTCTTTAATTTGTTCTTTCATTCTTTCCTTTAAAAAAATATTTTTATCTCTATCTTTTTTTTCTCCTTCCTTCCTTCCTTCCTTCCTTTCTTTCTTTCTTTCTTTCTTTCTTTTTGTTCCTTCTTTATTCCTTCCTTCCTTTCCTTCTTTATTCCTTCCTTCCTTTCCTTCTTTAGTTCTTTCTTTTTTCCTTCCTTCACATCTATCCTTTATTTACCTTTTCCTTTTTTCTTCCTTCCTTCCTTTCTTTCTTTCTTTCTTTCTTTCTTTCTTTCTTTCTTTTTGTTCCTTCTTTATTCCTTCCTTCCTTTCCTTCTTTATTCCTTCCTTCCTTTCCTTTTTTAGTTCTTTCTTTTTTTCCTTCCTTCACATCTATCCTTTCTTTACCTTTTCTTTTTTTCTTCCTTCCTTCCTTTCTTTCTTTCTTTCTTTCTTTCTTTTTGTTCCTTCTTTATTCCTTCCTTCCTTTCCTTCTTTATTCCTTCCTTCCTTTCCTTCTTTAGTTCTTTCTTTTTTTCCTTCCTTCACATCTATCCTTTCTTTACCTTTTCTTTTTTTCTTCCTTCCTTCCTTTCTTTCTTTCTTTCTTTCTTTCTTTTTGTTCCTTCTTTATTCCTTCCTTCCTTTCCTTCTTTAGTTCTTTCTTTCTTTTTTTCTTTCTTTCTTTCTTTTTGTTCCTTCTTTATTCCTTCCTTCCTTTCCTTCTTTAGTTCTTTCTTTTTTTCCTTCCTTCACATCTATCCTTTCTTTACCTTTTCTTTTTTTCTTCCTTCCTTCCTTTCTTGTATTCTTTTCTTTTCTTTCTTTCTTTCTTTCTTTCTTTCTTTCTTTCTTTCTTTTTGTTCCTTCTTTATTCCTTCCTTCCTTTCCTTCTTTATTCCTTCCTTCCTTTCCTTCTTTAGTTCTTTCTTTTTTCCTTCCTTCACATCTATCCTTTCTTTACCTTTTCTTCCTTCCTTCCTTTCTTTCTTTCTTTCTTTTTGTTCCTTCTTTATTCCTTCCTTTCCTTCTTTAGTTCTTTTTTTTTTCTTTCTTTCTTTCTTTCTTTTTGTTCCTTCTTTATTCCTTCCTTCCTTTCCTTCTTTAGTTCTTTCTTTTTTTCTTTCTTTCTTTCTTTCTTTCTTTCTTTCTTTTTGTTCCTTCTTTATTCCTTCCTTCCTTTCCTTCTTTATTCCTTCCTTCCTTTCCTTCTTTAGTTCTTTCTTTTTTTCCTTCCTTCACATCTATCCTTTCTTTACCTTTTCTTTTTTTCTTCCTTCCTTCCTTTCTTTCTTTCTTTCTTTCTTTCTTTTTGTTCCTTCTTTATTCCTTCCTTCCTTTCCTTCTTTAGTTCTTTCTTTTTTTCCTTCCTTCACATCTATCCTTTCTTTACCTTTTCTTTTTTTCTTCCTTCCTTCCTTTCTTGTATTCTTTTCTTTTCTTTCTTTCTTTCTTTCTTTCTTTCTTTCTTTCTTTCTTTCTTTCTTTCTTTCTTTCTTTCTTTCTTTCTTCGTTTCTGTCTTGCTTTCCTTTTGTCCTTCATTCCTTCATTTTATTTGGGGGGGGGGACGAAAGGCTAGAAAAATAAACTTGTGCCTTTTTTTAATGTTTTCTTTATTTTTTGGGACCAGTAGATTTTAGGTTCGGACCAGTAAAAATTTGAAAAACTGGGTATCTACTGGTCCGACATGAATAGGTTGGACCAGTAGAAAAAATGGGTTAGTGTGGAGCCCTGATTAAGAGATGAAACTTACGTTACCGTTTTGGGGTAATGTGTATAGACCTTAGATGCTGATATGTATATCAGCAGTTAGCATTGATAAAAGGAAAGTCAGAGGGCCAACGAAATCATACTTGCAAAGAGCAATTTTGGATCAGCAACTATTTATTTACCCCATCATGTAATTTACGTTATGAAACTTACGTTACCGTATATGCAGACCTCGGCCTTTTTGGCGTTAAAAGAATTTTTCTCGATATATAACAAAGATGAGCCATCTACGATCATTCTCAGAAAGCCTAGCAACAACTTTTTCAAGTCTATGGTGGATCTCGTCCCATGTTTCTACTCCCTTGCATCAGAAGCTGACTAGTAAGTATTCAATTTCATCAAATTTTTTAAAGGTTCTACTCCCCTAAATATTTGAGTGTATTTTAGGTGCAACCATTAGTCAAGGGCTTCTTAAGAAGTGCTAGAAAATCAAACAAAAGTTAAAGAATGTGAAATTACTCTTCAATCAATTTTTTATACCTTGATAGCTAGTAATAATAATGTAACGTACGTTTCAACTCTAGTAACGTATGTTTCAAAATAGAAGTTGTCCCATACATAGATGATATAAGGGGATTTAATCTTGCTAATCGTAACTTTATGTTTATAATAAGCTAGTACTACATTCAATTTCATTACCAGTGGAATTTCGGGAACAAAAAAAAAAGAAAAAAGTACAATTACTATCACTTCAAGCATTGTTTATGTTCCGTTCAACTTTTATTTTCATGAAATATTTAAAGATAAAACTAGCCCTTTAAAAGATTCGGTATTTTGTTACACTGTCTATACCTTTCTTACATTAATACTTGCCAATATTCTTCATAAATAAGATCTCTCTCAATTGGTTGAATTAATGTATATAACAAAGTTCATATGCTAATATTTTATCCACCTCATTATAGTAACGTAGGTTTCAAATTATAATAACGTAGGTTTCAGGATTTGGTACCGAGTTTTGAATACTAGTTAAGATTTTTCCCAAGCCCATGATCAAATTTTATTTTTCGCAATATAAAGGAGGGGCGTATATCGGTTTATCGAATGTATTATTGTTGATTTCCTTCCCTCAAATTTCTTTTATATATATCAATTTTATATAATTGCCTTCTTAAAAAAATAAATATATATATATACCTTAATATTTTTGTAATGAAAGAGAAAAAAAACTATAAATAGCAGTATAAGGCATATTTGTGTAAAGAAGTTGTTGATATCAATTGATAAACGCGACACCTTTTAATAAGATTTGGAATATAATAATGGCATTTCCCCTGCCCAAAATGGTAATGTATGTTTCAAGATTTCATAATTGAAAACATAACATACAATATAACATTTCTCTTTTTATTTTCCCTAAAGGAATGGCTAGGAGCAGGGCTGAAATTCAGGCTGCTTACAGGCAAAGGAAGCGGCAAAAGATGGGGGAAAATGCTTACTTACAAGCGGAGAGGCAGAGGGTGAAAAAATACTACAAACCGGTGGATACGCTCACAAAGAAGAGGGTCCAAGAGAGAAGAACGCAAGTAAATAGAAGAGTACGAAAGCATAGAGATCGAGTTCGTCGGGTAAGACAGGAAATGGAACAAAGAAGAAACATGAACATAGATGACGTCGGATACACTGCGGATGACGATTCTGCTATCTCGGACATATCCCCTGACATATCTAACCAGTTAGGCCTTACTATCAAAATGCCATTCCAAAAGCCAAGAAGAAAACGAGTGAGTAGGTGTTTGAGCAAGGCTCATAGAAACATTGAACAGCTCACACTGAAACTACAGGCGGCAAAGAAAGACAAGACAAGACTAAAGAAAAGGTGTGAGAGGCTGCAGAATAAAGTCATGACTTCAATGCCAACAAGAAAAGAAGTTAAGAATACACCGCGATCCCGTACAAACTCTCAGCTAGAAGATGAAGGAATAGATCCAAGCCGTGTTCCTTCAATCAGAAAACGATTGTTATTCTCCAATGCAATGATGGAAGAGATTCAAGGTTCTTCTAACACAAGCAGAAAGATGTCTGATCGCCGGATTCTTCACCAGCTGGTAGCTGGATCAAAGGTTCTGAAGAAATACCGCCTATTAAAGTTGCTCCGGACGGAAACTGGATTGGGGAGACGTAACCTTTCGAAGGCAAACAAACATACCAAATCAACTCAACAATCACGACCAACCTGGACTTCTCTCCATCTGGAAGTAGTAGAATTTCTGCACAGAGATGATGTATCACGTATGTGTCCGGGAAAAAAGGATTCAAGCAAGGGCAAAGACGGAACCAAGTGTCAGAAGAGGTATTTGACTGATTATCTGTCTAATCTTCATGAAAGGTATCTGGCAGAGACCGATGGGAAAAGAAAGATATCATTGTCAGCATTCAACCGCGTGCGACGAACCCTATGTCCTCACATTAAGCCTGTCCAGTTCGCCTCGAGAGATCTTTGCCTTTGTCAAAAGCATCAGAATGTTGCATTGAAGCTCAAAGCACTACAATCACTAGGGGGAACTGTAAATGACAACCCAGATGAGTTCATTAAAGAACATAATGAAGCTCAGGTAGATATTCTCCTCAACAACTTGCAGTCAGAGCAGATCCAATTTGATGAGTGGTCAAGGGTTGAGGTAGATGGGAGAAAGAAAATCAAAATCATCCGCATATCTCAAAGTAAACCTGACTTTATCAAGCGCTTTCAGAAGGAGATCCAAGAATTCAGGCAACATGTTGTCAGAATCAAAAACCAATTCAGAGCTTTGCTAGATTGCAAGAATTCTTTGAAGCCAGATGAGTGCATTATCCAGATGGATTTTGCCGAAAACTATGTCTGTGTTCCACTTGAAGAGGTCCAAAGCGCCTACTGGTGTCAGGATGGGGTGACACTTCACCCAATTGTCGTGTACTTCCGCAACGACGGGAATGAACTAGTTCATCAAAGTTTTGCAGCTGTGTCTGATGACAGAAATCACAACACTTCCACAATACTGGCAATACTCACCAAGCTCATGCCAAAGCTCAAAGAGCTGATACCCCATCTCCACAAGGTTCACTACTGGACCGACAGTCCTACATCGCAATATAGGAACAAAACAATGTTTTCGTTGGTGAGTGAGCATGCTGATATCTTCGACGGCATACATGCTCAATGGAACTATTTCGAGAGTGGCCACGGGAAGGGTCCGTGCGATGGGATCGGGGGTACCATCAAACGTCTTGCAGACACTGCAGTGAAGAGACGGGCAGCAGTTATCCAAGATGCCTACGACTTTTTCGCCTGGGCCTCACAAGAACGCCACGAATGCTCAGGTTCAAAGATCAACTTCTTCTTTGTAGCCAAGGGAGACTGTGCTGCAGGAAGTCTTCTCATTGCGGAGAGGTGGTCCAGTGTGAAAACCTTTCCTGGGACAATGCAGATGCACGCAGTGATTGGCCATGACAATGGAGTTCTTCTCAGAAAGTTGTCCTGCTACTGTCAAAGCTGCTATGGCAGTCGGGAAGAAGGCCAAGTTGAAACGATGTGCGAAGGGTGGAAACACAATCGTCTCCTTCATCAATCGACTACCATGTCAACAACAGGTGCTTCTGTTACACCACAGAGTCCAAGCAACACAAGCATGTCTGAAAATGATGAGTCCTCACCAACAACCAACGAAGCGTCCTCGGGTACATATGGTGTTGACGACTGGGTTGCTGCAGTTTATGATAAGCAGTGGTACATTGGCAAAGTCCTCAAATTTGACTCTTCTGATATTCATATTGACTTCATGGCAAAATGTTCTGGTACCCATACAGGGGGGGAAATACAAATGGCCTGTAAAAAAAGATGCAATATGGGTGGCATGGGACAAAGTGTTGTGTCACATTACACCATGCTTTTGTGATACTTCTCAAAGAATTGTCACTTTATCTCCAGAGCAGAAAGCTCTGATCGAAGAAGCCTTCAAGGCCGTTGTCTGACTTCATAGATCTTTACTGGAATGATTCAAAAGGGGTTTTAATTTTTATGGGTTAATTGATTTATTGATTTCCATATAAATCATTGGCCATATGTTTATTGTAAGAGCTATAAGAAATTAATATCACACATGCAAAACTAGAGTTAGGCCTATGTGATTAAGTTGTAGGGATATCAGATTGATCTGCTTCCAGTCTTAGGGAATTAATATTCAAGCATAAATAATTGATATGTGAGTTATCTTCAACTCCCTATTATGTTCCTCATCATATCATGGGGGGTTCATTTCTTCTTGTTTTTCATCTTGTGTCTACTTACTGCAATCTCCCTTTTCCTCATTTCATCTATCTCTTTCAACATTAGGTTTTATGGTTCATCCACAATTTCAAATCTTAAATGTTAGCTGAGTTAAAATAATTGTTTTACATTGTCAGATATTGAAGTTAAAATACGTTACTCTTTTTAAAATAATTTTATTACTAATTTTCGCTATGTAAACGTAATCAAAATTTGCTAACAGAAAATGGGGAATTGATATAAAAGTCATCTGGAAAATAAAGGTAACCACGTTTTGATGATCAATCACATTTCCATATGTTTGACGTATAGTTGATCTATAAGTGTTATAGTTTATTCACAATTTCAAATTGGTGTTATAGTTCTTTCACACTTTCAGTATTTCATACCTTGGTAAAGTTCAAAAAGACAAATTGTTAAATTTTAAAGTTGCAATTTCTTGGCACATTGGTGTTATATTTCATCCAAGCTAGCAGATTTTTAATGTTAGTTGTGGTAGGACAATTGTTTAGCATTGTCAGATATTAAAGTAACATACGTTACTATTTTCAAAGTATTTTATTTCTACTTTTCACTCTTTACATTTAATTAAAATTGCAAACAGAACGAGGGAGTTGATATAAATACCATTATCTGAAAACACATTGGTGTTATATTTCATCCAAGCTAGCAGATTTTTAATGTTAGTTGTGGTAGGACAATTGTTTAGCATTGTCAGATATTAAAGTAACATACGTTACTATTTTCAAAGTACTTTATTTCTACTTTTCACTCTTTACATTTAATTAAAATTGCAAACAGAACGAGGGAGTTGATATAAATACCATTATCTGAAAACACAACTGACCCCGCGTTTTGATTATCACTCACACTTCCACACGTCTGGCACTTTACATTTGAATATAAAATGCCCATATTCTGAGCACCGTGTAATCTAAATTTCCCGTGGATTAAAACCATTTTGTGATAATAGTTGGGTCCATTTTGTTTCATGATATTATTTGAGAATGTAACCAATCAACTTTCAGTTATTTTCGTGCATACAATTCTAAACCTTCGTAGTTATTTTCAGATTTTTAGAACTTGTAATTTACGTTACCTTTCATGAAACCTACGTTACCATATTTAATGAGACAATTACATATTACATGCTGCCCGTTCGTTGAATTTGATGAATATCCTGTAAACTTAATCATTACATGACTTTATAAATGTTTAAATCTTACCTTTATCTTTCAGATTTATTGTTCGAAGTAAAAAGATACGATTCGTGATTTTGACAGTCAAATTTCTTTATAGAAATTAATGTTTTCAAACTTCAATTCCCCTCAGTTGTTTTCGCAATCAAACTCAAGGGAAGTAATATACCATTATCGTACAATTTTTGGCACCAAATTGATTATTTCAAAAGTGGCAAATTAGTTCTACTCAATAGAAATAGATTTCACCACGACTATTAAAGGTGTAATGCTCTGTAACGTAGGTTTCACACTGAATTATACGTGTCATTACGAAAACGTGAAAATTTAGTCAATCAGCAAAATTCAAAAGCCAATAATCAACGGATATTAACTTGACAATACATGCATTCTTTTCATAATAAAATGATATGTGTTGAACAAAGTTTATTTTTCTGATTTGTTGAGTTTCCAATTGCGCCGAGATAGTGGTTTTGACCCAGACGCTGCCGCACAATCCGTGGCGTGGCGATACCCCGCCGGCGACGGTCTGTCTAACCTAGACAGCTGGCAGCCGTCTGTTTCGAGGAGTTTTTTAACTTTTTTTTTTTTTTTTTCCTCCTCGTACACAGACGGCTCGCTAGCGTGCAGCCACCATTAGGGGACTTGCAATGCAAAATCCCCCCGTCGGGGCTCTTCAATTTTTGTCTTTAATGAATAAAAATTTTGAAAATTAACGCGACCAAAATGCAAATTAATATTCCCTCTTGGCATTAATTGCCAAAAAACTGAGAAAAATCAAGTTAAAAGGAACAAAAACAGTGACTTACCTCGGCTGTCGCGCAAATTCACTTCCCCGTTTTATCCGATCTTAAGTACATAAACATATGGCCATTGAGTCCCCTGTACAGATCGCGCTAGAACTTCGGTCTCTGTATTTGGTGAGTGAAGCCAACGGAGTTCAGCTGAACAACCAACATAACAGAGACCGAAGCTTTTGGTCTATGTCTAACCAAGTTGATTACCCCAGTCAGTCCGCAAGCCCCTGTGTTAATGAGCAAATGAGCAAGATTTATCCAAGTCCTCTCGTGGCTGAATTCATGTCCCTGCAAAATCTCGTGAATTGTGAGACTTTCTTTCTCAAAGAATTTAACCACTTTCTTCTTGAGTAATATTGATTATTTTTGTACCATGGGCAAGAGTAAATGTTACCCTTTTATAATGGTCATTTCTTTTGAATGAAATATTTTGATAAATAAGTGGATTTTTTACCTGAAAAGATGCATCAAACATAATTTTCTTCCTCTGTTTTCACTTGCAAATTGTGCAACATTTTGTGTTTTAGGCACCAACATTATTTATATATATCATCAGAAAGCTCAAACTCTATACTTTCTTACAATGTCACTCTTGATATGTGGCATCTTTTAGATGGGTCAGCAGCCAGTTATTTCCATCAAGATGCAAGACGAGATTTCTGAAATTTTTGAGTAACATAAAATCCAGAGTTCTGATTGGCTGAATACTGTTTTCAAAACAAACAGCGGCGGGTAGTTTGAAGAGATTACCACATGGTGAGTGTGACCTTGCAGAGGCCCAGTGTGGGGAACATTGGAATTTGCGTGGGTGTGTGGAGTCTACAACCAATCAGAGCGCAGTATTCTTGTTTTTGAGCTGCAAAATGTACTTGGCCTATGAAAAGCTGGCTGCTGACCCATCTAAAATACATCTTCTTATAGAAATGATATCATATTAAAGCTTAGATCTTCAGCTTTATCATGATTTAAAAATCATTTGTGCCCAAACAGAAATTAAGTGTGAAAACAACAACTTTTGTTCGATGAAAAATAATATTTTGTTTAATGTTTTAGATCAAAAGTTTTTCCTATATTACAACATTCTTTAAAAAATCAAAACACATGACCTCAAAGAATGATTCTTCTTCTTTACAAAGATACCAAAAGCATGAAATTTGGTCAATATTTAGAGCAGCAATGGCCGAATAAAAAGAGGTGTTTTGGTTCGCACCAAGCTCATTAACTATGCAAAAACCCTCTTGTCATGAATATCACTTGGATAAAAGAAGCTACTTTTTCAGGGCTTGCGGACTGACTGACCCTACCCTCTGCCTCGCAGCTCAGCTCAGCCTAGACCAAAAGCTTCGGTCTCTGTTATGTTGGTTGTTCAGCTGAACTCCGTTGGCTTCACTCACCAAATACAGAGACCGAAGTTCTAGCGCGATCTGTACAGGGGACTCAATGGCCATATGTTTATGTACTTAAGATCGGATAAAACGGGGAAGTGAATTTGCGCGACAGCCGAGGTAAGTCACTGTTTTTGTTCCTTTTAACTTGATTTTTCTCCGTTTTTGGGCAATTAATGCCAAGAGGGAATATTAATTTGCATTTTTGTCGCGTTAATTTTCAAAATTTTTATTCATTAAAGACAAAAATTGAAGAGCCCCGACGGGGGGATTTCGCATTGCAAGTCCCCTAATGGTGGCTGCACGCTAGCGAGCCGTCTGTGTACGAGGAGAATTAAAAAAAAAAAATGTTAAAAAACTCCTCGAAACAGACGGCTGCCAGCTGTCTAAGCTCAGCCTCAGGCCTCAACATGCATGTCGCACTTTCTTCAACGTGTCAAGGGTCTGACATTAAAATACAAGAAATTTAAATGGAAATTTGAAATATTACCGATCATTATCATCTATGCCTTCAACATCCAGCTCTACATCATCCGCTTCCATGCTTTATTTTGTTAATTATTTGGTACTCTCGAACTCAATTTGTGAATTACGAAAAAGAGATCTCAGGTACTGTGTAATGTGTCGACGAAACGTCCAATCGAAAAAAAAAAAAAAAAAAAAGGTGAATGTCTAACATTTTTTTTAATTCTTCGGCAGTAAAATAATTTTTCATATGTAGATTGATGCTGAAAATTTGTAGTATCAAAATTTTTATTTCTGAAAGTAGGTTCAATCAAGAAATTCAAGAGAAAAGGACTTGGAACAAATTACTAATGATTTAAAACTTCGCTGAACAAAGGAGAATAGGAGAATGAAACTCTTGAAACCATGCAGTTAAATTCATAGAAAAGAGATAACTGAAAGAAATTCAATGAAAATTTGAGAAAAAGTAAAAAAAATAAAAACTATAAAATTTATGAGCATTTGAATATTGAGATCACTAATATTATGTAGATTCTCCTATTGGAAAAGCGACCAAGATCTGTGATGTCACACATAAAACTTCCTCATCAGGTTATTTTTTTGTACATTTTCACTTTTTTTTCCTTTTATCTAGATCTAGTCTATCGCGATTTTTTAAAATGAGATGGCATGTATCATACAGATTTTAAAACATAATATCATCGATGAATTATTTTTCCTATCATTAGACTGAACAAAAAAAAGATGTTGGGGTTTTTTTTTTTCAGTGTCCAAAGAGGAGAATTGACTCTATCGCATTCGCATATCATGTTCGCATGCAAGCCTTGCTAATGGGAGCATCTCTGTTTGGCATTATTAATATTCGCATTATTTAGCACTATTCTCGATATTCAAACGCTCATAACTTTTTTTAGTGTTTGTCCAATGTTACTCAAACTTTCGTTCACTTTTCTGCTTTAACAAAAAGGGTTTCATTCCCCTTTCAAATTGACATGCTAAGAATTTGGTCATGAGGAATAACCGTCTGTCAGTCTTGGAATTTATATTTTTTTTTATTCTGACTTTTGACTATACGTAATATTCTCTGAAAAAAGTGGAGAGTATATATAGGGACATGGCTAACTCATAAAATATAGGCTATATAGCTACTTCTCATAAAAGTGCTATGTATAGGCATTTGGTTTCCATCCCAACAAAAAGTTGATTTGAACTAAAACAGAAAAATTAAAAAGGTGTATGGGCTAAAAATTCAATCAATATCGGATGTAAAATACGAAAATTAATTTTCAAACTTTGCTCGGATCAATTTCACAAAACAGATAAGCACATCCTGCTCGACGGGAACTTATAGTTATACCATCACTATTTCTTTTGTATATAAAAAAAATTCAAATATGAATATTTTGATTTTCTTATATCAATGTGGAAAAAATGTTTGAGCCAGGGGGTTGGAGGGGCGGTCGCCACCCCAAAAATGTCCCAAAACAAAAGATAATAATTGTTGGAAAACTCGTTTAATAATCCTGGAAGTCAATTGAATTCGAATTTATAAATGAGAAACATTTTCTTTTAATTTAAAGGACAAGTCCACTCCACCCAACATATGATTGATTTAAAAATCGACTCAAAACCCATCTTTTTAATCAAAACAAGTAAGCTGTTCCAATGACCAGTTATCTCTTATCTAACAGTATTTGACATAAATACTCTTCAAAGTTTACTACTTATGTTTAAGTACGTAAATAACATGCTCCCACCTTCATTCCACAATTTTTATACTCTGAATACATCTATTCATTCTTACCCTACCCGTAACTCTTCAAATTTCCATTTAATCAACCCTAAATTGCTTATTGCGCAGAGATCCATAAGACACCATGGTCCAGATTTGTGGAACTCTCTACCAGAGCCTGTAAAACAATCTTCGTCTCTTCACTCATTTAAGGCAAACGTTAAATCTATGTTATTATCAGAATATTTGAAGTAAAATTTCTGTGTCGTATCCTTTTTATCGTGAATTTATTCCTCCTTCGATTTAGTCATTACCAATATCTTCATCATGACCACCATCATCTCCATGGCCTTCATCATCATCATCATCATCAACATCATCAAATCACCGTCACCCTCAGCTTTATCATCTTCATCTTCATACTATAATATTGCATGAATTCATGTTTCGTATTTGAAAATATATGCCCATTCTGCTTTATAAATGTATTAATTAATTCAATTAGTATAAGTTTGGGATCGTCATTTTTTTTCAAGCAATCTGCTTATGATGACAATCCTTCTCCTGCAAATTGTGAATATCGTATAGTTAACCGGGATAGTTAATCATTTTTGTCTGGAATTATCTTTTTAATACTCTTTATTTATGATTCATGCCTAAAATGCTAGCATATTATGTTTATTATGTTATGAAAAATGTATTATACGAATGTTATGAATGCAGAAGAAAACAATAAATCAAATCAAATCAAATCTTTCTATTGATTTGTTGTTATATGATTGATATTTCATTACCTCTTTATGTTTTACACTAATAATTACCAGTTATTTGTTATTTTCTTGTTATTTCATTTATTGATTTGTTGTTATTTATGATTGGCATTAATTACCTCTTAATGTTGTACACTTATAATTCATACTTTATTTCTATTTAAATTTATTATATTGTACTTGTTTTATTTAGTTCTGTTTAAATTGTAACTGAGCGTATAGAAACTGTAGGCCTATTGTATTAAGCGCTATATAAAAGCTCCATATTATTATTATTATTATTGTTAAAAAGAAAAAAATCTAACAAGCAGAACACTGATAATTTCATGAAAATCGGATGTAAAAATAAGAAGTTATGACATTTTTAGATTTTGCCTAAATCCTGGTCGGGTGCAAATGAGGGGACACATGATGACACCTACTCACTATTTCTTTTGGATTCTATGACATAAAATGTGAAATATTGTATTTTTTCCCTCACTGTATTGTGAAAGGAAGTTTTATTTTCCCTGAACATGTGGCCTTTCCATTGTTCTAACATTAAAGGGTATTTAGTCAAGTTGGTCCCTATTGTCAAATTTGTAAAAAAATATAATAAAAATAAAAACATATAATTGAAACAATAAAAAAATAAAACAAAATTGTGAGTGCGTGTCACTGAGTTGTGCGTATATTATATTCACTCGTCAATGTAAGTGGCCCCCCCGGGATATTATTTTGTGAAATATAACTTATAAGCAAAAAAAATAAAACAAAATTGTGAGTGCGTGTCACTGAGTTGTGCGAATATTATTTTGTGAAATATAAGCAAAACTTTAATATGTTATCACTTATTTTACATACGATTTTGATGACATTTTCAGTGTTATGCTGTGACCTTAATTCAAAGCTTTTTGGAATCTGCTCTAGCGCCATCTGCGATAAGAATACGTCGAGTTGTGAATTTATTCTGCTGGAGCATCGTCGGAAATGCCAATGTCAATTGAATGTCTGAAATCAAAACATATAATTCACCCATGAGCTCTTTCAGGAAAAATACCAAGAAATATGGAAGGTATGTATATAGTTCAGTGATTGTTTTTTATGATTGTAGGCTGAGAAGAGTATACTTAAATTTTCGCCTAGTTATGCACGTGTCCCACATATTGATTTTTGTGTGTCCTTGCGGCTTTGTTGATTGTTAACTTTACTTTAGTTTAACTTTAGACTTAGAGACTTGTCTTTAGTTAAAGAGATTAAATGGACTTAGATTTAATTTATTTGAATGTGTGTGCAGCTAGCACAGGCGCTAGTGTAGTTTCGCACCTCCCCGTTTAATGATTTTCAAACATGTACAATCTCAGCTCACCCTTAATAATTCACAACCTAAAATACTGGCATCTGAGCCTCCAATGTCCAGTAGAAGTTGACTATTTGCCGTTTTGACACTTTTTTTACACATTTTTACACCTAATACCTATTTCGGAATCACTCGGTCGCTTGATCAAGCTCAGCGCTGCACATAACTAGCAGTCGGTACGCGTACAGTACGTACCACCTGCACCTAGTGTGTGTATTTGAGTTTTGTCAGACGTGTATCAATCAGATATGATTATTTACGTCTGGGACCGACCTTTAACGTCACCATCCGAAAGACGTGACCAGGGCTCGATCCTCGAACCTCTGCATCAATTTGTAACTTCCCCACAGCTTGGATTACAGGCGCACGCCACAACGCCCAGTGAAGTGTGTGTGTATTTTGAGTTTTGTCAGACGGGACGTATCAATCAGATGATTATTTACGTCTGGGACCGACCTTTAACGTCACCATCCGAAAGACGTGTAAGAAGAGCGAGTTTTTCTATGGTATCTTCAAAAACATTTTTTCCCCTCTTTCAGCTTGCACCAAGTATTACGGTAGTGGTTGTGCAGAGTGGTTGATGTTTGTTGTGTGAAGGTATGTGTGTGGGGTGTGCGTGTGTGTGATTTTTTGAATGAAATAAGAAATGTGAAAAATGTGAATACACGTAGATTTAGCGATGAAATAAGAAATAATAATGTAGAGCCTTGTTTTGAACTCTAGGTCAGAGAACTTTCCTTCAGTTTACAATTGTATGCTATGTTGATTTCATGCTAGTAGATTACATTTTTCAATTTTTCACACGCCGTACCACACACATACCTTCACACAACAAACATCAACCACTCTGCACAACCACTACCGTAATACTTGGTGCAAGCTGAAAGAGGGGAAAAAATCTTTTTGAAGATACCATAGAAAAACTCGCTCTTCTATCTTGCACTGGGCGTTGTGGCGTGCGCCTGTAATCCAAGCTATGCGGGGAAGTTACAAATTGATGCAGAGGTTCGAGCCCTGGTCACGTCTTTCGGATGGTGACGTTAAAGGTCGGTCCCAGACGTAAATAATCATATCTGATTGATACACGTCTGACAAAACTCAAATACACACACTTCACTAGGTGGTACGTACTGTACGCGTACCGACTGCTTATGTGCAGCGCTGAGCTTGATCAAGCGACCGATTGATTCCGAAATAGGTATTAGGTGTAAAAATTTGTAAAAAAAGTGTCAAAACGGCAAATAGTCAACTTCTACTGGACTTTGGAGGCTCAGATGCAAGTATTTTAGGTTGTGAATTATTTAGGGTGAGATTGTACATGTTTGAAAACCATTAAACGGGGAGGTGCGAAACTACACTAGCGCCCTAGCACACACTGCATTGGTTAGAGTATGCTCAGGAAGCGTAGGCATCATGGTATCAATAAGTTTGCATGTACACATTCATTGTCATTGATTGACATAAAATAATAAAAAAACATGATTTTTTATGATTGCTATAATCTTAATTTAAATTGACAGTCGTAATATTGCCTGTGATTATTAACAATTGCCTTGTTGATTGTAAGATATTGGTTAGATTATGCTGAGGATGCGTAGGCATCATGGCATCAACAAGTTTACATGTACACAGTCACACATTCATTGTCATTGACATTAAAGGACAAGTCCACCCCAAAAAAAAGTTGATTTGAATAAAAAGAGAAAAATCCAACAAGCATAACACTGAAAATTTCATCAAAATCGGATGTAAAATAAGAAAGTTATGACATTTTAAAGTTTCGCTTAATTTCACAAACAGTTATATGCACATCCTGGCTGGTATGCAAATGAGGAGACTATGACGTCATCCACTCACTATTTCTTTTGTATTTTATTATATGAAATATGAAATATTCTAATTTTCTCTTCATTGTCAAGTGATACAACGATTAATTCCTCCCTGAACAAGTGTAATTAGCATTGTTTAAAACTATATTGTTCAGTCATGTTGGTCCTTATTGTCAAATCTATAAAAAAATGAAATATTGTATAATTCAAACAATAAAAAACAAAAGAAATAGTGAGTGATGGACATCATCGACTGACTCACCTACTTATGCATATCACTGTTTTGTGAAAAATAAACGAAAACTTTAAAATGTCGTTATTTTACATCCGATTTTGATGAAATTTTCAGCACTATTTTTCTCTATTTATTCAAGTCAGCATTTTCCTGGGGTGGACTTGACCTTTAAAAAAGAATCATGATTTTTTTATGATTGCTATAATCTTAATTTAAATTGACAGTCGTGATATTGCCTGTGATTATTAATGATTGCCTTGTTGATTGTGAGACAACATATACTGGTGCATGTTATTATTGATGCACTTATGATTAATGATATTGATTGCAAAACGACAGTATGTGTGTAATTATTGATCATTCTCTTTGTTGAAAATTTGCAAGACAGCAATGTGTCAATGTGTGTTATTATTGATGATTGTCTTCTACTTCTTCTTCTTCCATTGAGTACAGTCCTCTTTGTCTTTGAAGAGTATAGTAGTACTTGACTGAGGCAACAATCACATTTGGTGCAGTTGAACAAAACTAACTATAGTGCAAGTAAAAAGATGCATCTCAATTAGAGAGCTAACGGAGGATGAGTGGTTCCAGGTGGCTCCTGAAAGACTCAGTTTATGGAGCCAAAACCATTGTTGCAGGCAGGACATTCCACAAGCAGATGGTACTTGGAAAAGAGCTGTGTTCGTAGGAGAGGATTCTACAATGCTGTTGTTTGAATTGTAGGTGATGTCCTCTTGTTGATTCAGACGAGGCATACAGGAAAGGTTGTGCAGTTGGGATGGCAATTAGACCGTTGATGATTCTATACATTATGATGACTCTGTTGTGAGCTTGTCGTTCATGAAGAGACTGCCACCGTAGACCTCTCATCATCTGTGTGACACTGCTCTGTCGGTTTTAATCACCTTTCACAAATCTAGCTGCACACCGCTGAACCATTTTGGTCTTAGAGATAAGCTCTTTGGTATGAGGGCCACGAACCGAATAAGAGTCCTCAACAGTAGGACGAACACAGGTCTTATACAATTGCTCCTTTAGCCTCAGGTTGCGTTGCGTCAAAGGAAGCCAAGAGTGCTGTTACGCTTCTTGCAGATGGCGTTAATATGGGTTTTCCAGCTGAGGTTTCGTTGAAGAATATCTCCAAGATACTTTGCTTCATCAATGGTGCGGAGAGAGGTTCCATGGATGGAGTAAGGAGATGCTCCGATGATGAGATTTACCTTGTTTGAAATTCTCAGCACCTCACACTTGTCAGCATTAAACGACATGAGGCAGAATGTCTTTATCCCAGGATAGCGACTGCTGAAAGGGATTATTCTTCAAGGTTCAAGTTAACAGTGCATGTGATTCTGAATCTGAATAGTTGAGTCAGCAAAATGTTGTTGATAGATACATCCATGCTAACTTGACTTGATTATTGATGATTGTCTCATATAATATATTTTCTTGATGATTGTCTTATTGATCTCATCCTTCAATCAGCCATAACTTTGTTATACCTTGCAATAATGAAGGATACCTTCATTATGAACTGATAATACCCAAAAGGTAAGTCTACAGTGAAGATACAAATTATATATTAATATGACATGATATTTAATATAATTTTTACTATCATTTGTGTTTTTTGTCTTTTCTTTATGTAGGGAAATGGAGTGTTGGAGATAGGTGCATGGCGCCATACTCTGGTGATAGCGCCCTCTATAAAGCTGTAATACAAAAACTTGAAGAAGATGGGGAAGGACACAAGATGGCCGAGGTCCAGTACAAAGGCTTTTCATCAGAAGATAATGAACTTGTCTACGTAGTGGACCTAAAGGACATAACCCGATCAAGTATAACCTCCTTTGTAATTTGTAATATAAAGTATGATTTCCATCATGCCATGTCATGCAGTTATAAATGCAGATACGAAAATTGGGATGTGTATTTCCTTAATAATCTGTAAGTAAATGATATCCTACATTTTTCTGAAGTGCATGCGATAAAAAAGAATCCTTTCTCAGAAATTATGGGCACGACAACATTAATGGTTTTAGTTATACATGCTGAATATTGGATTAGACAATTTTAGTTATAGAAATTGTATGGGCTTATTTTTTTGTACATGCTGGATAAAAAAAAATTATGTGGTATTCAGAGCAGGAGGCGTGATAGCTAAGTCGGTAGAGCGGGGGTTTTGTGTTCCGGTGACCCGGGTTCGATTCCCAATTAGCGTGTTAGTGCCCTTTTGTAAGGCATTTAAATCCTCATTCCTCATTACCAGGTCCCTCGGAAAGAACCTAAAGCCATCGGTCCTCTGGTTGCTAGTTTACAAGCAGTGATGCTTTCTTAGCAATCAGGTAAAATATCACTACCATGTTGTACATAGATACATTTTTCTTTCTCCTTACAAGTTAACAATATTCTCAGCTACGTTTAGTGACCCTTTCTATTCCTCCATTTCCTGCATAGAGGAAACATTGCAGAATATGGAAAGTGACTCTGAAATTGTGCAAAGCTGTTTTCTAACCGTTTTTCAATAGGGCTTCAAAATGACTATAAAAAGGGAAGAAAAAAACAGCTACAAACATGCTATAGAAAGGAATAAAAAAAATTGGCTACAAAAAGGAGAAAACTGCTAAAATTCTAAGTGACTCATTGTTCATGCAGTGAAGGGTACAACAATTCTTAAGGCATCTAATAGGTTTGTAATTCATTTCTTTTCTGCAGAAAACCTCAATAAGAAAGATGGTGGCCAGGCTGTAAGTTTCGAGAGTCCACTTCTAAACTACATCTCCGAAGAGGATAGGATTAGGTAAGCAAATTTCTCATAATTTTTGTCTGTTCATTTTCTAGATTGTTGGAAGAAATGAGAGTAAAAGCGAGACATATAGAATGCTAATTCATGTTCTATTTTGATTATCCATTTTAGGGCTCAATATGCAGACATGTATGATGACCCTAGACCAGTAAGTAGGCCAACATCCTCAGCATCTACCAAGAAGTCCACACCTCCAAAAGGGTCAAAGGTCGCTAGTGTAGGGAGGAAACGCAAGGGTTCAATTGCCTTTGGGGGTGCTGTCAAAGCTTCATCTAAAAGTGTTGTTGATAAAGTAAGGTTAGTTCTTCGTATCGATGTTCTCCATTTTAATTATATATTGATCAAATGTATTTTTAAATCACGTCAAGATTTGAATCTTCATTGCAATTTTCAATGGAATACTTAGTATAATGGAAAGGGGGCAAGAGCAACACCAGCTATAAAGGAGAGGAGGTATGATAGCTCATTTGTTAGATTCCGGTGACCTGGGTTCAATTTCAACTTGGTTCGCCAGTCCCCTTTAGTAAGGTAAGGTTCATATTCTTAGAACCAATACAAGCACCATCCCTAGCTATTCATGAAATAAATGTGGAGACATGCTGGAAGGTTTGAATATCTCTTCAATTTCGTCTCTTATTCTTTTGATTTTACATTCAAAATAGCATTAAAAATATCTGATTCCGTCATCTTATAAATGAGAATTTTATTCTTTGTCGGACAGGAAACCAAGCCAGCCGATTGCAGAATCCTCCAATGCTGAAAGGAATTCCAAGGGTGATTGGAACATTGCTGATTTAGAAGAAGGTAAGATTGGAGCTGAATAGAGCATTGTGGCTCAGTGGATTAGTCTTCTGACTTTGAAACAGAGGGTCGTGGGTTCGAATCCCAGCCATGGCGTAATTTCCTTCAGCAAGAAATTTATCCACATAATTGACATTGTGCTGCACTCAACCCAGGTGAGGTGAATGGGTACCCGGCAGGATTAATTCCTTGAATGCATGAGCACTGATAGGCAGCTCGAGCTAAATCCGGGGTAATAATGATAACAACGCTCCTCGGAATAGAATATTTCTAGATAGATGGGGCTATATAAATGCCTATTATTATAATTATTAATAGTCATGTCACTACTGGCCATTGGCCAAATCCATAATAGAACTACACAACAAGGTACCCTTGTCTTGGAGCACCATAAGAAATACATGAGGGTGGTGGGTGATTTCATCACCATGACAACCAAAAAAAAAACCTAAGAATTTTCCCAAATTGAATACTATTTGGTAACTATCTCCTAAAGTTGCCCCAAGAACATTTAGAAAATCAATTTTCTATATACAGCAGAATAATGAAAGCATAATTTCTCATTAAGAATATATTTTAAAAGGCTCTAGCTTGGCAAGTATTTAACAACTGGCAAGCATTTCAAGGAAGAATTCTTACCAGGGTGAATGTTTTACCCATGCTGAGGTAAAAAGGAATATAAGAGCTGCAACTGTTTTTCAGACAGTGCAAGTTGCCACTCACAAGATTAAGTAGGTTTAGAGAGTATTAAGTTAACAATTTCTCTGTAACTACTGTGTACTCCCATTTTAAGGACAATTTACAGTTCTTTAAGAAATATCCATCAAACAGAAATGACTAAAATTTAAAGATTGTAGGCAATATTATAGGTGGTAAATGCACTTTTTAAAGCAATATATATTCTTTGTCATCTACTTATTTTCAGGTTTCAGTGCAACTGATGTTGAGAAGCCCAACTTTCCTGGGAAATCTGATTCGAGCTCCAAAGAACCTTTGACTCTATCCAGCCCCGGCAGGAGACCTGTTATACAGGTGAATTTATAATGATTTATAACACTTGATAATGATAACATTAAAGTGGAAGGTGCTTAAAATTGTACATATAATACCTTTTTTTTTTTAAAGAAATGCTATTCATATTTGTATCATAGCGCTTTACAACAAATTACGATAAATACAATAGAAGATAACATCAGCATAATTATAAAACCATACAACAAAAACATATCATGCATTAAAGAAAAAGGACTTCAGGGGCTTCTTGAAAGTAGGAGTGCTGATAATTTCAGCACCCAAATATTGGGCACTGCTATTCCAAAGTGTTTGCTGAGTATGAAGAGGAATCTAGGTTTAACTGATTGGATCTGATCATTTGATGATCGGAGTGTACGTTAGGGTGTGTAACATATCTCGGTACTTACAGATATATTATTACCCTGGTAATGAGATTAAATCAGTCATTCCCGCACACAACATACACACATCCTCTACTCCCTGGGGAGTATTCCAGCCACCCGCAATGTAAGGCAATCGCAATGTAGGACTAACTACAATGATGTTCACAAAAAATAGGGATATTATTTCGTTATATGACTATTGTTCCATGCTATTCTCACTTCTTATTGTTGTGTTTTATATATATTCTTTATTATTATTTAGATGTAGGGTTTTAGAGGTGCAGATATTTTTTGACGTCTTGCGAGGTTGTTTCGAGGAGACAAAATATTGAAATTGATTTTTAACGTGCATGCCTATGCAAACCGTCCAATATTGAAAATATTAGAGGAAATGAATATTTTGCCCCGCCCACAAGATTATCATTGGTTAATAAATGATTGTGTGCATGAAGCTATTGTAACGTCACAACGAAATCGCATTGTGTATTAGTTGTGCTTTTCATAATTATGCAGACGACGCGACGCGCGCTACAGCTACATGTAATTTATGTGAGAATTTTATGTACAATGCAATACATACAATGCAATGCATGTGTGTGAATTCGTTGTTTACGTACCGGTACCATACACTAGGCCTACTACTAACATGACTAAACAAACATTTCTTTATTAATTTATGTTTAGCTTTGTGGGGGTATCTAAATAATAATAAGAATATTGGATGACCAATTTTCGTGGGATGCGTAGAAATATTGTTACTCGCTGAAGAACAATATTGGATTCGTCTTCGACTCATCCAATATTGTTCTTCAGCTCGTACAATATTTCAACGCATCCCACTCAAGGCCATCCATATTCCCTGAATATTAGTTGTATCTCTTTATGTACCATATCCAGGTCACAGGCACCATTAATAGATACTTGAGAGAATACCAGAGAGAAGGGGTTCAGTTTCTTTACAGCCATTACAAGAACGACCGTGGAGCCATCCTAGGAGATGACATGGGCCTGGGAAAAACTGTCCAGGTATTTGAGGCCACCGTAGGGAAAATTTTGTAATATATGTATATGCATTTGAATATTGTTCTGTGTGTATACAGTACACATTGCAGTGTGCTGAATCAGAGTTTGATGCTAAAAAGCAAAGCAAAATTTTTCTCTGGCAACAAATATGGCTTTCTGATTTGGAATTAATGAAATTTTGACATGTGGAGAGCTTCCTATGCCAATATGAAACATAAAAACACACCAAACAACGGAAACCCCCCCCCCTAAAAAATAGTAACTCTAATGAGCTACATACATTGTATATAAATGTACCTTGTGTACTGGTATGGGGGGGGGAGTGGGAGAAATTATGAAGGACTAATAATCATTGTCCCTTTTTACATTGTAGGTAATTTTCATTTATTGCCGATATTCTTTGTAAATATTTAAATCTGCCCTTGGTCTTTTGCCAATCAGTGTGGTATTCATATTTGATATGATTGCATTAATTACTGTTGATCTTTATAGCATTGCCTACCATATTTTACAGATCAATATCTTTTCATATTGTAATTGGTTGTGTTTACCGTTATTGATTTTAATAAGATTGAAAGATTGGCCTCCGCATTTCACAGATGAATATCATTACATATTGCAGGTGATTGCATCTTTATAGTATTGACTACCGTCTTTCACCGATGAATGTCTTTTCACAGTTTAGATGATTGCACTTATTGCTGTTTGTCTTTATAGAATTAATCACAATTTTTCACTTTGACTGAACAATGTCTCACCACCCTTTGTAGGTGATTGCATTTATTGCAGCTGTTCTTGGCATGACTGGAGGTCGAGAAGACTTGGAGAGAAGATTACCAGAGTTTCTGCAGAGAGTAAGTACAGTCACATGAATACAGAAGAGTTGTAGGTAATATAAAATCTTTCTCATAGAAGTATGTTTGATATAATGTGTCAAATGACGTATCGAATGTTCAGGTAAAACAAGTGTCAATTTTGTATAAAATGGCTTGTTATAGAATGTATTACACATAACACCAGGGAACCTTTTGCATATGGCGTCACAAATTGAAAACTTAAAAAATCGACAACTCTGTTTTTCTTAGATGGGTTTTGGAGCAGTTTATGCAGAACGATGTACCTCAGACTTTTATCAAGAAGGCTTATGAAAGAATGCATGTGATATTCTTCTTTCCAGGAGTCCCCTCAGAAATCCAGCTTAAATACAAAAACGTTTCTCATCATCTGCCCGAACTCTGTGCTCTACAACTGGATGGATGAGTTTGAAACGTGGACCCATTGCCTCGTAGCGTAAGTATATTAAAGGTTCACAAACCCATTCAACTAGGCCAAGACTCCCCAGCCCCCCCCCCCCCCAGCGGAAAATTGGAATGAAAGTTGTCAGTATTGGTACCTACTAGGCAGATAAAAAATGCATTGGGGCAAATGGGTATGTGCCCCAAACTGCCCCCCTCCAAAAAAAAATCATAAGTGGCAACGGAGCCCCTGTGAATTGCTTTTGGGTGCATTGTTTTGTTTAATTTGACATAAGCAGAAGTAAAAAAAAATAGCCCCCGTTTTCCTGTTGTTGCTCTCACTGATACATAGATATGTCAAACCTCGATGCGATAGGCCTAGGTTTAAATGGGGGCATCATGGTCTAGTGGTCCTCTCATTTTTCAACCTTAGGGTCGTGGGTTTGATTCCTATTCACGGCATGTTTTCCTTTATCAAGAAATTTACCCACACTGCTGCTCTCAACCCAAGAAGGGTGATTGGGTACCCGACGGGAGATTAATTCCCTGAATGCACCGAACACTGGAAGCGGCAGCTCCAGCTAAAGCCGGGGTAATAATGATAGTTGATAGTGCGCCTCAGAATAGATTATATCTCGATATAATATATATATATATATTTCTCTACATCTGTGTTTAAGGCGAATGTTTTTGTCTTCTTTCAATGTTCGTAGTGCCCCTTAACGCCCTCTACCTTCGTCTTTACGTCTATATGTGTATTATGACGGAATAAACCCATTCATAGACTTCGCCCTTACGTAGGATGTAAGCATGTATATATATATACATACATACATACATACATATATATATTGTATATATATATATATATATATATGCATACATGTACATCCTGCCTTAAACGCAGATGTAGAAAGATATATATATATAAATATATGTAAATACATATCTCTATACAAATGCATATTATCATTGAATGTTTTTCTATTTTTACATAGGAGATATCATGGAAAGGAGAGAGACGATACACTCAGGAAGGCTAGAAGAGGAAGACTAGATGCAGTATTGACAACCTATGAAACATATAGACTCTACTTGGTAAGGATTTAAAATCAGGGATATATGAGACCATCCATCTCATAATCAGCAATAAGCTGGTCAAAGTGATCCTGTGCCTTCTATAAAATTTAAAAAAGCATATTCTATTAAACTTTTACAATGACTTATAACATATTGCAATTGATGAACTATAACCTGATATCATGCTGTTTCAGGCAAAATAAATTCAGAGAGTGATTCGCAGAATAAACAAAAATGTTGGAAGTTATATATAGTTCACCAAAACACAAGATTTGCATTATGTGCAAAGTTTGTTAAATCTCTCAAATTCAATGAATTTTCAAGAAATTTATCCATTGTTTTGGTGTTTTTTTTCATGAAAACACACCTTGACTCTCGGTAGAGGAAGAGTTGACCTTCAAAATTGTTTGATTTTCTTCATTGTTATTATTTTTTAAAATTCCAAATGAGTATATTATTTTATTGGAAGTGTTTATTACAAAAAACTAAACCTTGTGACTCACAGTAGATTTTGAATTATGTTGATCTTATACATTGTACGTGCAGAGCTGGAACTCTGAACTCTTACCCCCAATCTTTGCCACCATAAATTTATTTCATCTTTATGATATTTCACATTTCTGTTTTGACAGGATGACTTGCTTACGGTATCTTGGGATGCTGTTTTTGTTGATGAAGTTCACAAAATCAAGGTACATGCATCTCAGATATAAAAATTGGTTTGTGAATAACATACATCACATGCTGATAACATGCATGAATTAATTTCAGTTTAATTTTCTTAAAATCAATAGCAATTCAATTTTGGTTCCAAAAATCAATCATAAGTCTGGCAATTAATTGCAAATATGTACTTGATTGCTGGTTTACTTTGTGCAACAAGCAGTTAAAAGCAATTTGCTTTAGTTGCAATCGGTTTATCAATTGTAAATTAGCATCAGAAATTTTCATTTGATTTTCTCACAACACCAGCTAAATGCCTATGATCTATAAATTTACCTACCAAATCTTACAAGAGAGAGATATTTTGAATTATCACCTATAGGCCTATAGAGTGTTTAAGCGATACATTAAAAACATGTATTTTGGTCTGCATCATTTGTCTGTGCAGTATCAGAGCGTATCCCTAAAAAGGACCGAAATCCGATGAGTCCCATAGGCTACTGTAAAAAAATTAACGTTGAATATTAGATCGTATTCAATAGTCCATTGCCCATGCACGAATGCTTGAAATATACGATACAACAATGAAAGTAATGCGATGCGCAACATAGAGCACAACTGCGCTCCATGACGTCATAATAAACTACATGCAAATCCCATGTCAACGACCAAATTTGATCCTATGAAGTGATGATGCCATAAAGTGATACGACTTGTTCAATCAAATTTATCCCTCTTTTTTTTTGAGGGGGGGGGGGTGGGATAGATGATAATCATATTGGACGGCTTTATTCATGTAATACCAGAAATATTCCACTCGTTAGGGCCAATATTCCACTCATCTGCGATTTATGGAATATTTGCCCAAACTCTTGGAATGTTTCTGGCATTCCATTCTGAGCCATCCGATATAATATAATGATTGATTTTTGTTTTGTAATAGGAACCTAGCGCCCTCATCACACAGGCTCTTAAGGAGATCAGTACCAATAGGAGGTATGGTCTAACAGGGACTGCTCTACAGAACAAGATGGGAGAACTGTGGTGTGTTCTTGATTGGTAAGTTTATCACCCCTTTAATTTCTTTGTATATGTAGTTTCGAAATCCATTATTACCACATATCATAAAGTAAAGAAAGAAACTAAGTAGAGTAATGTTGTTGGGGTACATTCAAATTTTCAACCTTTAATTCGGATCATTTTCAGGAACAAAGTTTGTACAGGAAAATATGTGACAAACTAATACAATTATGTAGCAAACAGTGGCGGACCGTGACCCGGAGGAGGAAAAGCATTGGAGGGGCACAGCATTGTTCACAAACAATACAGTGCCCCTCCAATCATTGTCTCCTCTGGGTCACAGTCCGCCACTGGTAGCAAAGGTAAAAAAAAATGCAGGTAATCTAATTGAAATTCACAATAATAAGGCATCAGTTATAATGAAGCTGTTTTTAAAGAGTAGTATACTAAGTATTGCAGGGGTAAGTTTTTTAATTGTAGGAATATGAGTCACTCACTATTTCTTTTGTTTTTTATTGTTAGAATTACACACTATTTCAATTTGAATTGAATTGAATTGATTTTTTCATTCTTCATAAAAACACATACACTGTATGAAAGTCAATACGTGTAAGTAAAACACAATGATGAACATATAAATACATGGTTATAGAAAAATAACATAAGAGAACAACAAAGAAAACAATTTATGTCGAATGACGGGTCAACAAAAAAGAGCAATTTGCCTTGTTGAGCGTTGACCCCAAAATAAATACATTGTACATGATAGTAAGAAGGGGGGGGGGGGGAACAAAAAGGAAAAAGTAAAAGTCGTGGTAAACATACATGATTTGACAGAAAGGACCAACTTGACTTAACCATAAACTGTTAGAATAATGGTAATTCTACATGTTTAAGGAGGAATGAACTTTGTTTTACATGACAGTGAGGTGAAGATTGATATATTTCATATAAAAAAAAAAAAAAAAAATATTGAGTGGATGAAGTCATTGCTCCCCTCATTTGCATCAAATAATCAAATAATTATAAAATAATAACAATTCACACACTTATCGTAATTTAGGATTTTTTAAGCAAGACCTTTGTAATGCTGGCAAGTGTCTTTGGGGTCAGTGTTTTTTTTTAAATGTTTTCGCCCACATGCTAGTAATGTAATATCTGTTTTTTGGACATTATTTCAAGTGTTTATTTATTATTGTCCATTTAATGAAAAACTATTGCTTTAAAGATTATTTTTCTTGAAAAATAATATGATTTGTAAGAATTTCGAATGCTTGTTCTCTGTTGTCCAGGGCTAACCCAGATTGTTTAGGAGGATGGAGAGAATTCAAACAGGAGTATGAACAGGTCATCACGACGGGACAAAAATACAATGCAAGCAAGAGAGAATTGGCTGATGCAAGACAAGGTATAGAGCCAATCTAGATATGGAGATGTTTGTGTACATTGAATCCTGTGTACTTTGAAAACCAAGGCTGGCTATAAATTGATCAGGATTTACAAAACAAATTATAGTTTAAACAATACGGTTGATGTAAAGCACTGGGATTATGTTGATGTGGGTTCAGAATAGATTTTAACCTCTTCTTTCCCTCACTTTTCCCTTTAAAAAAAATAAAAATGGATATTCATGTCAACAGTGAATTTATCAACAAATTTGCACACTTGATGAACATTGTATACAGTACTCTCTAGAACAGTGATTGTTGATTTGCATTGAAAATGTTTTGTTTGCAGTGGCTAAGAAATTTGCAGCGCTGAGATCAAAATGGATGATCAGAAGAACGAAATCTATCATCGCTCACCAGCTACCAACTAAAGGTAAGGATGAAGATGATCTCTCTCTTTCCGTCTCCCTCCTCTCCTCTTTCTCTTTACCTCCCCACTCTCTCTATCAGCCAATAATGTAAGATGACATCTTATCTCTTTGTGGGCCATATTTCTCATAAATTCTGTAATCTGATTGGTCGATTTGTTTGAGAGACAAGCCTGTATTACCTGTTCGGTGTTTAGCTGTTGTTGTTTTTATGTTGTTTTCATTGTGACACGCATGCCCAGTGCTGATTTCAACCACGTAATATGGGACCGTATTACATGCGTATTACGTGTGTATTGCTCTGCGCACTACTATTTGCGCTTCAATTACAATTGCATAATGAGCTTCCTTTTTCCTGTGATCATTGTGATGTCATGAATGACTTCCTTTAAAAAAACCACTCTTAAAATGCAGGTGTTTGAATTTTTTAGTTTGTTATTGATTTCCCCTATTCTGCAATAATATAAGAATACACTTAAAGAGATAAAAATATTACACCCTGCTTGTTCTTACAAAATACAGGAAATATCTACGTTCTGGTTCCATATTTCATTCGGCTAGGTTCTGGTTCCATATTCCATTCGCGGCCTCTGGCCTCTTGGAATAAGGAACCAGAACGAACCAGAACCAGAACTTGTTCACGTATTATGTGAACAAGCAGGGTGTAACTAATAATATTTATGTATTTCCCCCTCTCTCTTTTAGAAATAAATCAAATAAACAAAATAATGTATGTGCTTGTCGTTTGTTATCCAGAGTGTCATTTGAGGTTCCACATGCCTATGGGCAACAGGGAAGAACTTCCCTTTCTGGTTGATTTGACACTAACACATATTGACTAATTAGCCTTATATGACACCTAGATAGATCCTTGTGATTTGATTGGTTGTTTGATATCGTTCATTCAGCCCATTTTGCAATGACGTCATCAACCGTGCAATTTTGGATAGGTTCATCATGCAATTTTGGATCCATACGATTTTGTCCATTGCAATCGCGCACCGAGACTGCAGCTCATGCACCAGCAGTGCGCATGTTGTAATGACGTAACAATCAACATACCAAACTCGCACTGCATGAGCATGTTTTGCATCGAAAATTCATGAATTTCATATGATAAAAAATCATTTTGAGGTGTCATATAAACCAAATAATGAATTTTTTTCATTCGTGCAATAGAACATTCATTATTTGTATACTATTCTATATCTTCTACCTTGTATGTACATATTTCTATAGTCGAATAAAGCATAATAATGATAATATTACTAAAAATCAAACCATGCAAAACCTGCCGTTCGCCCTTTAAAGCAGTGAACCTGGTAGAATTGCCAATTTATATTTATCCTACTATGTTATTTACTTTGTTAACTGTTGCGTACATAGAACCTTTTGTTATATTTGTATTTGCATTTCCTGTTTTGTTGAATAAAGAAATGATATCAGTATATCATCTTCTTTATTTTATTTCTTCTAGATGAGAATGTAGTGTTCTGTAAGCTGAGTTCTTTCCAGCTTGATGTGTACAGAGCTATACAAATACATCTTAATATTATTTAATTATTAGAATTATTTTCTCCTTTTTATTTTGTCAAGATGAGCATGTAGTATTCTGTAAGCTGAGCTCTTTCCAGCTTGATGTGTACAGAGCTCTCCTGGAATCAGATGACATGAAGCTGGTACTGGAACAAAAGAACCCTTGTGATTGCAGAAGTGGGCTCAAGAGAGGGCGCTGTTGTTACAAGGTGAGTTTAGGTCACCGTTTTGTGAAGGCTGTCTAGCACTAACTAGTTGTCATTTACTGGTTATTTCAATGGGGCCTATATTTTGCCCAGCATAGCCACGTTTGTACCAAAACTTCTCATAGCGGGCCCTGCTCAAGCATTCAAAGAATTTCTTCCCACTGGGTACTCATTTCCTACACGTGGGTGGAGATTGGCAAATGTAGATAAATGCCTTGCCAAAGGCAAGAACCCCGGACCTTGTGGTTCAAAGTCCAGAGACTTATCCACTCATCCACAACACCTGCTTGGCTGAGAAGCACTGGCTACTATATGTTAGCCATAGTGGATGACAATTTGGCAGTGCAAAAAACCTTTGCGAAATGGTGCACAATCAATGAAAATGAATATACATGTGCATTGTATGTAATAAATGCTTGTCGATGATAAGCATTTTGTTCTCAATAGATCACATTTCAATGTAAATACTTGTGTCATTCAGCCGACGTTGGAGACCAAGCTCACATTTTTATGGGTTGTGACTGTGGAAAATTTGTGTTTTCATCCAGTTTCTAATGTTTTCTGTGTCATTATGTGCTCGTACCAGCAACAACAATCTTTATCATAGTGTCTGTCCTGATTTTATTTTTTCTGCAGCGTAATGATTGCGGGGAGGGCATCAAATCATTGACCTTTGGCCTCATGAGTCTGTTGATCAAGGTATCCAATCACATTGCTCTTCTCATGCCCGATGCGTCCAAGTCCAAGAAGCAGAGGGAGAAATCGCTCCGGTATTGTGAGATAGCGTTTGCCAAGCAGCCGCAGTTTGTGGAGCTGAGTCGGGAGGCCAGGTTCGCCACGCTCTCCGATCCAACATACTGTGGCAAAATGCAGGTCAGAATTTGAAGGTTTCTGTGATCTCGTCTCATAGTCAAGGATCGAAAAATATATATATATTAAATATTTAGTTACATGTAATTCTGGATCAGAATAAATATGTCAATACCATGAGATGAGGGAATAATCTTTTGGCTTCTTATCATGAGTAAGACAACAATTTGACAGGAGCTTATTATTGTAAGAGGTGTAGATATCTTACATTTCTATAAAGCGTTATTACAATAAATGTTATGATTATCTTTTGTTGTTTTTGTTGATGTTTTAGGTACTGGAAAAACTTCTGAGAGTTTTCAAAAGAGAAAATAACAAAGTCTTGCTGTTTTCAAGCTATACCCAGGTATGTTCTCTTCTTTATGACAATTACATGTATATGTTTTGTTTGCCAAGGGTATTTTTGTAAATCCTATATCCTTTGCATTTCATTTAATATATTTTGATTGTTTTATGTATGTATGTATGTATTGTGCAGGGCCCTGGTTGACAACAGTGTTTTAATCACTGAACAGGCTACCCTGGGTAAAGGAGACAAATAAAATAAAATAAATAAAAAATAAAATATGTTGTGATGTCTTTCTATTGCAGGATTTAATGTTTCTAATTCTTATATTTAATATGTGATGAATTTCAGATCTTTCAATGGCAGATGCATGAATCTTTAATATGTGCACATCTGTATAATCCGTCTAATTTAAGTATTATTCATGTAATCATGGTAATCTAGTCTATTCAAACTTTTATGGTTTGATCCTGAAAGAGTTGGCTATTTTAATGCCTAAAAAGACAGGGGAATTGGGCTGATTTAGCCCCCAAGACCTCAGCCGTTGACAGTGCGGTTGCTACAAAACTTTGCTTAGCCTGCCAAAGGATCATGGGAAATCCTCAAAAATTTCTATTACTAATTGATTATGCTAAATTCATGCTTAAAATCAAAGTTTTGCTCAAAGTAACTCAATACAGACTCTTTGTAGGATTCTGATCAAATGTCTTTGAAAAAAAAAATCACTGTCAAAATTGTTTTCCTTGTTTTTTTAATTGTTTTTCATTGCTTTTTCAATGAAAATCTTCCAAGATGCTCTTCTGATCATAACAAGTTGAAATTCGGTTTACTCCATAAGAGTAAAATTAATCAGACATTAATGAACTTTGGCTGAAAACAAAATTTGTATTGGATTTGTACATGAAATCACCAGAATTATGATCTCCATAGACAGGAGGTCCTTCTATGCAGGTGGGCTGTAGCTAATAGGTTTGACTGTATTTATACATGTATTTTGATTCACAATAGTGTTATTTTGATAAGAAATGACTTAAATTTTCTTTTCAAACCGGTTTCTTTTATTTATGAAGTTGCTGGATATTTTGGAGATGTACATGAAGACGACCTTTTACACATACCGAAGACTGGATGGGAAGACCCCCGTTCAGGATAGACAGAAGTTTGTCCATGAATTCAACAAAGATCCAGATATATTCCTCTTCCTCATCTCAACAAAGTAAGAATTCAACATCTTTCATACATTTATGTCTTACTATTTTTTAAAATACTTACTACCTTTTCACATCGGGCAAAGTGCATTATGACAAAAATTATGCCTTTTCTAGCTTTTACTATTCTTTGCTCGAGTCAGTGTGCAAATATATATTATTGGAAAATAGCAATTACTTAATATTCAAATTATTTTGTAATATAGTGTTGGTTTACAGCATTATTAAAGATATTTATAGTAATCGCTTCCAATGATTCTTATGCTAAATACTTGAGTGCTCAAATTATCACAGTTTATAATTCCAATCTGACACTTACAGCACAGAGGATTTTTTTTATCGTCATACAAACACCAGTTTTGCATTTCATTCTTGTGTAAATAAACCTTTGTAAATATGTTTGAAGTTGGATTGATTTATCAAATTAATGCTTCCATCACGTTTGGTTTCAGAGCTGGTGGCATAGGCCTAAACCTCACGGGTGCCAATGTAGTTGTGATCTTTGACCCCAACTGGAATCCGACCCACGACCTGCAGGCCCAGGACCGAGCCTACCGCATCGGTCAGCATCGTGATGTCAAGGTCTATCGGCTCATCTCAAGGGGATCCATTGAAGAGAACATGTACCTTAGGCAGGTCTACAAACAGGTGAGATCACCTTAGGGATGGGTTTCATGGAGCGTAAGAAAGATATGAGGGCGATGGGCGATTTTGCCATCATAATAGCCAAAATTGCTCCTGAAATTTACAAAATGGAATGCTTTGGGATGAATATCTTTTATAAAGGTGCATTGCCCAATATATGCCACAAACAATATTTAAGAACATTTAGAAATCAATATTCTTTACATAGCAGGATAAGATATGCTTTTAAAGCATGATTGCTTCTTGAGCAAAAACAAACCCTTTGAAATGAAAAAAATATCCCCCAAATTCAGCATTGGCCCGGAATGGCCCCAATATGATGAAACAATGGTCCCTAAAATAAAAATTATTTCTACCCATGTCCTGGTTTCATACAGCCATTTATCAGCAAAAACAGTTAAAAACTACTGAAATCCTTGCACATGATTGGCTTAGAGTGAACTTGTAACTGAAATAAATCACAAGATGCCAGTTGATTCTTGCCACAGAAGAAACATCCTACAATCTTGGAAAATTATCCCAACCAAATGTACATTTAAATTATTTCAACAATAGGCAAGTTTACAGGATAATCAACATTTTTGCATGTCTAATCCCCCATTTCTCTCCATTCTTACTTCATTTGATGAACTCAAGCTTGAACCATGATAAATTGACTGAGAGCATTATAGCATTTTATAAGGAAAATAGCCCCGGGGGGGGGGGGGGGGGGGCTTCCATTGACGAGTGGATACCAGGTGCGACCATGAGGTTTCAAAAAGCACCCTAAACAAGTATTTTCCATATTCTGAAAATGCACCCCTTGACAAGTACATGTATTGGCATGTGAAACCCTAAACAAAAATGGTACTCTTGACAGTTATTCCCTGTATTGACCCTCTAAACAAGTACAGCGATATTGATCACGGACGTCGGTTTTACCTATACTTACTTTGGGTTTAGTTTCGCCGCACCCCTCCCACACCTCGTTCAAATCGGACTCTAAACACGTAGTGTTGGGGCAAAAAGTACATCCTTTATAAAGTTTAGTCTTATTTATACTCTCGCAGATTTGACCGTAAACACATAGCTTTCTGAGCGAAATATATACCCTTTTTTCAGTATTTTAGCGTTTTTGACACCCTTATTACATTATGTACTTGATGTGCATAATCTTTAAAAAGATATCCTGTTTACGCGTTTCTTTGGTTGTGCCTGGTATCCACTCGTCAATGGAAATGGCCCCCATCGCCGGGGAGAAAAGAGGCAAATCATAATAATGTTACACATTATAAATGTACATTATGTTGTTACGTTTTTATGAAATTCTAAAGGACTTGGATTTTCTTACCCCGGCTCTATTTCAGGAAGTTCACTGATATGGGGGCTGGACTACATACTTTATGAAATTGTCTTACTAATGAGGAATATTTTTCCTGAATGCAGCAACTGGCCAGTGTTGCCATGACGACAGAGAATGCCAAGAGATACTTCACAGCCGTAGCAGGGGACAAGGAGCAGCAGGGGGAGATCTTTGGTCTTCAGAATCTCTTTGCTCTCAGAGCCGATGGGTCATGTCTAACCAAGGACGTCATTCAGGTATTATATAGCTTTATTTTCACTTGTGTCCGAGCACTTGTGCTACTTCTCAGGTAATAATAATAATAATTGGCATTTATATAGCGCTTTATCAATCTACATGTATGACTGTTCAAAGCGCTTCACAATTATCATTACCCGGTCACTGGATTCATAGCATTCCAAGCAGCCTGTTAGGCGCACACTTGCTAAACCAACCACAATGACGGTTGTTTCCTACCGGTTCCCAAGTAGCACCTGGATGAGCGTGGCAATGTGTGGATTGACGCCTTGCCAAAGGGCGCTAGGCCATGGTGGGATTCGAACGCACGACCCTCTGATTTCAAGGCGAGAGTCAGAACCGCTACACCACGGCGCTTCCAGATAGTGTAATGACATGTGGGGTAAATCCAAGGTTTAATTTCGCTTGGTCTACGAGAAGTAGGTCTTCATCTTTGATAGTCTTGTGCCACATGAGGTAAATCTAATATACACTTGGTCTAGAAGCAGTTGGTCTAAATCTCAGATAGTCTAATACCACATGGGCTAAAACCATTTGGTCTCCTATCAGTTGGGTCAAATTTCTGTTTGGTCTACTCTTGGTCTTGCCTAAACAAGGACCTTATCCAGGTAAAGGAGTTATCCTTCCCCCCGATTTGATAGGATAATATTCACTTGGTCTACAGGCAGTTGAACTACTTCTTAGATACTGTAGTCTTATAGCACATGGGGTAGATCCAAGGTTCCTATAAACCAGGGCCCTGTCTTACAAAGAGTTACGATTGATCCAATCAGTCATAACTCTATGGAAATCCATCAACGTCATAATTTTTTCTTCAGGAAATTTGCACAATGTCTTTTGCAAACAAAGAGAAGCACACTGAATTTTCAACAACAAAAAACTATGAATATATTGATATGCATAATATCTAAAAAATGTTTTGAACAAACATGTGTTTTAGATGTTAAAGGGGAATCCAGCCTTGGCCATAAAATGTTTTGTTGGGAAGGAGAAAAATAAATTAAACAGAATGGTGAAAGCTTGAAAGAAATCGGACAAGCAATAAGAAAGTTACAGCTGCTTTAAAATTGAGATCACTATTACTATGTAGATTTCAAATTGGCAACTGGGTAAGTAAATTATGACAAGGGGCAAGGACAACTTTCCTATAGGCCATGTACTTTATTATCAGGGATTTGTGGTTTTCTCCTAAGTACCCATTCCCCTGGGGCAGTAATCTAAATATAACCCAGGTAGTATATTGTTTTATGTCCTCATGAAAGAAAAATATAATTTGAAATAAAACTTTTGGAAAAAATGACATTTTAGCCATAATATGTATTGGAGTACATGGAAGAGTAGTCCTTGCCTTACATCACTATGACATCCCATATGCGGCCAATTTGAAGTCTCCATGGGTATAGTGATTACCACTATTTACAACTTTTAAAAACTCATAACTTTCTGGTTGTTTGTCTAATATTGTTCAAACTTTTACCTATCAACTTGTCTGATTTTTCTTTTCCTTATAAAAACAAGTTTTTATTTGGGTTGGATTCCCCTTTAACATTGCTGGCTTTCCATAGTTGTGATTGATTGGTTCATTAATATTTCACTTAACCATTTAGTCTTTAAGTAGTGTTTGACCAAGTGGCAATTAAAGAACTTAAGGAAATATGTGTAGTCTAACTGGAAAGTAGATAAAATGGTAAATGGGCTACCAATGGTTAGTAGACAAACTGATTGTAGATGAAGTAGGATTAGACCATGTAAGGTGAGACAGAACAGAAAGTTGACAAAGTGGGTATAGCAAAATCAGCAATTTTGCATTATTTAGACCTGTTAAAAATCACATACCTTGTAAGTATTCAATTAGTCGAAAACAAGCTGTAAACATTTATTTTCTCTGTAACATGCACTTCATATACTGTATTGTGAGCACTTGGAGAGTAGAATTATTCATTGGGCAATTCCATAAAATGATCAACCTCTTTGTATGTCCGACCTGCAATTTTCTCAAGTCTTACTTCACTTCATAAACTGACCAAGTCATGGTCCTTAGACGACAACATTATAGACTGTCAAAAGAACCAGATATCAGAGACAGAAAATTCATGAAGGTCCGACACATAGGGGGTCGGACGTACATATTTTATGGAATTGCCCCATTGTTATGTTATACTGTATAGTATTTGAAGAAGCATGATATATTATGTTAACATGTATAATGTACAGTATGTATGTGGATATATATGTACATGTATGTATGTAAACATGTGTTGTATATATTTGCATTAAGAATAAAAGATAATTTGTTAGATGCATGGTGATGCAAGTGCTAATGGTTTTATGTTACTTTCATTGTTACCATAGAGAGAGGAAAAGACTGAGCTTGGTATCTCCATGGCTAAGTACAAACCACAGACGTCAGTCGATGAATCCCCAGATGATCCGCTGGATGAGGTGAGAATTATTTATAGGATAAGGGTCAGGGAAAATGTGTTGGGGCTTGGGACTAATAAGCCCCCAAAATGCCCTGGAGAGCCATTGAAAACTTAAAAAATTAGCCCCTAAAATTACATAGTGCCCAATGATAATCGCAATAGAATAAAGGAGATTTTGGCTGGTGAACTAAAAAACTTTTTAAAATTAATTTTCCTCCTGGTTAAAGTATGTTAAAGGTTCGGTAACCCTAACTCTTTGATGCAATTAAAATGTCTTCTATATTGCTGTTGTCTTTGGTTTAAACACTTAAACATATTTGTTAACATTGATTTAGGGCAATTCCATAAAATATGTATGTTGGACCTTCATGAAATTTTTTGTCTCTGATTTCTTGTTCTTTTGACAGTCTGTAATGTTCTCTAATTGACCATGACTTGGTCAGGCTATGAAGTGAAGTACGACTTGAAAAAAAATGGGGGTCGGACGTGCAAAAAGGTTGATCATTTTGTGTTATTGCCCTTTAACTTTAAAAATCCTAGGTGTCAGCTTTAATTGTTACCTGTGTCTGTGATATAGTTTTACTAATGACTGGTGATGAGCAGTCATAAGTAAAGTATAATGACTGGTTGTGGTTTTGAGATGAGGATGGTTTGTCAAATAACAAGGATCCACAACACTATCTTATAAAACAAATAATGCACCTCACTTTGCTGGGGCATTAGAATAATTGTCATTCATTACCTTTCAAAGAGTCCAAACCCCATTGGCTATGTCTCAGGCATATAAGAACTGTTCTAAATTAATATGTTCCTTGTGTGTGTGTGTGTGTGTGTAATTCTTACATGTAGTGATGCCCTCTGTAATATACAAATAATGAATGTTTATGAGTGCAATGGACAGAGTACTTCATGAGGTGACAGATGAAATGATCCATTCAACGAGGCGTTGAAATATTTTGTCCATTGCTCAAATGATAAGAATATTTATCATTTGGTTTATATGACACCTGAAAATAAATTATTTTTCATATGAAATTTACGAATTTTGATTCAAAATAATTATGTTCATGCAGCGCGAGCTCGGTCTGTTGATTGTCGCGTACATACAACATGCACGCTGCAAACACAAGTGGTGCCTGCAGTCTGGGTGCGTGCGTGCAATGGACGAAATCATATGGATCCAAACTTGCACGATAAATGGATCAGACATTGCACGGTTAATGACGTCATTGTAAAACGGGCTGAATGATCGATATCAAACAACCAATCAAATGACAAGGATCTTTCTTGGTGTCATATAATGTATATTATTTGTATAGTATGTTCTTGAAACTCTGATTATCTTCTACCTGACTACTGCAGCTTCTTCAGGAGGATGTTCATATTGATGAGTTCAAAGACTCTGGTGAAGAAGTGGAAGATGATGAGGATATCCATGGAATGGCTTCTCAGTTACTGGAGGTCGATGATGAGGGTGAAGACGATATCGCTTCCGACAGCCATTCTGACATGCAGGATGAAGACCACATGGATGACTCTAAGAAAACATCTCCAAAGACATCCAAGACAAAGTCATCACATTCAATTTGTCACAGAAATGGTGAGAAGCTACTGTGTTAAAAGAAAACCTAGCCACAAATTGTACAATTCAAGATTTATGAAGGGTTTTTTTTTAGATATAAATTTCATATAATTTATTATTTGACTTTCAAAATGAATATGTTGACTTCGTAATTTCCCTGAGAAGAATTAAGGAAAGTTTACTCACTTTGAGTTTAGTGAAAGCTGTGGATAAAAGTGGGTTTTACACGTAGCTTGATTATGGATTTTTCCATAAATAATGTCCGTTTTAAGTTTAATTTCATATAGATGCAACAACACCTTCTTCTGTAGCCCTTTTATTTCTTCTTTATTTTTATGATTAATCAATTCAGCAGATAATCATAACAATGGAGGAGTTGGATGGAGGGACCAACTGCGAAAACTGACTCGTGGGAAAGCAATTATCGGAAAGGATGGACAACCAGTTCAGAAGGTCAAGGGTCAAAGCACCAAGAGCTCGCACAGTAGATCAAGGACAACTGCCAGAGATGAAGATGATGTTGAAGGAGGTTACATTGATGATGACAATGATGATGATGAAGAAGAAGATAGAGGAGAGTCCAAGAGAGGACAAAGAGGAAGGCAAGAGAATAGAGGGACAGCGAGAAATAAGAGAATCGTGAGGATAGATAGCGGTAACATCAAAACAGCAGAGGATGTATTTAGTAAGTCGTTGATTGGATTTCATCTGTTCAATAATGATTAGAATTGTATTCTCTTTCCCCTTTGTTGTATGCTATTGTATTGTTTAGGCAGTTGAATCCTGGATGGATGGCCAGAAATTTATTGTTCATCATGCAAATTCTGCAAAAAATTATTCCTGTCAAACATCATTGCATGTTGTAAAATCTATGGATCCCATTCCGAGATCTAATCATTTAATATTAAATATCAATATTAAATAATTTGATCTAGGAATGTGCTCCATGATGTTACAACATGCAATATGTAGCAGGTCCAACCATACAGTACACATAACATCCTCAAGTCCTCAACTTCTAAATCTAGCCCAGTTTCTTACCCATAATGCAACATTTTTAGAAGCCTAGTCTTGTAATAAGGCCCTGCTAAAACAATAACACATTTATTCGACACTATTCAATGAATTCATCCTGCAATATGTGTGTTACCAAAACAAGTATTTTTTTCCTCGTTGCATTTATCCTAGTAAAACCCTACCTGTTGTGGCCAAATTAGTTACCTTGTCCAGTCGCGAGTAAATCCAAGAGGCGAAGTGAATATTTAGTCAAGCTTCTTTCTTTATTGTAAAATTCATTATTGTCTGGTCTAATTTCAATGGAATTATTGCCATTGTTATCAAATAAAAACCGGAAGAAATTATTAATATGAATCATCAAAAATAGGATTTGAACTCGTGTCATTATGACAGTACAGCCTAGAGCTTTAGCCAGCACCTTAGACCACTCTAGTCACTCGACCATAAGCAATTGACAGCAGAAATGCTTTACAGCTCAGCTCTATTAAAAATTCTTTACTTCTAATTCACTCTATAATATTTTCAATATCCTAGGGAGAATTTTTGCCAATTTAAGGATTGATGGGTACATTATATTCGCTAATATATCCCCAATTTTCCCTATACAGAGAATTGTGGTGTAGAGTATGTCCATTCCAATCAGAAGGTGGTCGGAGGGAGTCATGTCGAGGATCACGTCAGCAAGGTGGCTCAACGGGATGTCTTTGAGATCGGACAATTCAGCCAGGAGCCTGCATACTGTCAAGTGCCAACACTAGATGTGGTAAATGAGGAATTTCATGTAGTAATGATAATAATATGCTGGATTATTTAGCGATTTATGGTAGGGGGTCCTAAAGCTACGCAGTACTACATCGCGCATGCAATTTCAATGGCAAAATAAATGTGCACTCTACCTCTGTGTGTGAAGCTGTGACTGCAGAGTGACGAACGATCCCTATTCAATTTTTCTACAGAGGCTGCAATAAACCCTTGAATGCAGAGAAAACCAGCAAATGTTTGGAATTTTGGAGTTATATTCACTTGAATTTTATATTTTCCTATAATAATACGGACATATTCTAGAAATTGAGGCACAGGAAATACTATTTCTTTGCATGATAAATTGAGTGCGTAGCTTTAGGACCCCTTCTACAATGGGCGGCGAAATCAAGAGGTGTTCGGAAAACACGGCGGGATTTTTGTATTAGTGAGTTTTGTGATATTTTCTTCTTGGTTAAGGATATTTAGAATATTTATTACAAATTAGTGAAAGATAATTTGTTCAAATGTTAAAATTGGCATAGTTTTTATCGTTTGGAAACAAAGTGCGTAGCTTTAGGTCCCCCCATCATACAATGTTTCTAAGCACTGCAAACTGTTCCCTGGATTTAGCAAGACTACCCTGATCAGGCACTCAATCACCTGTTGTACCCCAAAGTTCTTGTAGGAAAAAGAAGTTTTTTAAAATTCATGGTAAAATAAAACAAGAAATTGATATAAATACATTGTGCTTTTTTTTTTCAGGTAAATAAATCAAAGAATCCTTTAAAGAGTATCTTTACCAAAATTTGTCATTGTTGGAGCTTCATTTAGTTGCTTGTAGTAAATAACGTAGTATCATGTATACATTAGCATAATCAAAATTCTAATTAATGATTCATAAAAGTTTTTATTGATAATTATTAAAAGTGTTTGTAGACTATACACCAGCTTTTTTTATGCATCTGTGCCATGAATTTGTTTTGTTTATTTGACCCATCCTTGGCTTTTTAACATCAGATTTATTCGATTTTACAGGAAAGTATCACAAGGAATAAAAAGCCGAAACCAGCTGCCCACAGGACGAACTCCTCGTCTCGGATGCAATCATCCTCTACTAGCCATCGATTGGGTGATACTACTTTACTTGTTGGGCAAACCCCAATAGGGATAAGAAGGTAATTGAAGATAATTTCATTGTATTCGTGGTGTTCATACTTATACAAGGAGACTAGCCTTCAAGGGTGTCAATCAAGCAAGCATATTTTTGTGCATGGTTGTGTTGGGGCATGTTAGCATTCAACGGCTGGGGAGCAAAGCCTAGCACTACAGATGGGCATTTAATAACGTTTAAATGACCCAGGGTTCCCAGCTTTTCAACAACAAAAAATCCTTATTTTCCCTGATGAAGTTTAAAAGATTCCCTGATAATTATTTAAACCCATTCTCAGTTTCTCATGTTTCTAAGTTGTTGCAGTGAATGACATGTATTTTCAGTATAAAAACAATGTTAAACTAATTAGTACCACCATAACCAGTCATTCAATGGATGTTGTTTTGATAAGAAACAAAACATAACAGAGTCTGACTGACTGCCATGCTTTGGACTTTTGGGCTGATCGGAATTCCCTGATCTTTCCCTCATTTGAAGCATTTTTCCCTGATTTAAGCAATCTTTTATCAAATTCCCTGATTTTTCCCTGACTGGAAAAAAGTTTCCCTGATTTCCCTGATGGGCTGGGAACCCTGTGACCTCAACAAAGACTTTAGAAATGGAACCTTCTGTCTTGTCAGGCTTATTAGAATATGTGATGCAGGGCTTGCTTGGAGAAGAGTAATATAAAAAAGTTAAAGTAGCTCCCTTTGTTATTATAAACCAACATTTGAAAATACTTAGTTTAATACTTACTTTTAGTTTGAATATTGTTTTTATATCTTTTATTTTATATCTTTGGAATTCCAAATTAAATAGTCCTTGAAAATAGTCCTTGAATTATCTCATTTGAATTTCAGAGATCAGTTTGCAGACATGGCATCAGTGCTGGACTTCAGGAAACCCTCGGCTTTAGCGAAGCACATCCAAGGGCTCTCTGACGAGGGATGCCTGCACCTTCTTCTGTCATACAACAAATCCAAGTATGGTGTAGACTTTGATGAGTTTATCAAACTACCGACCCAACCACGTGAGAGTCACAAGGCATTGGAAGACAGCAAAGCTGGGAAAGAAGTCGCCAAGAGGTCAAATCGGTCGTCAAATAGGGGTAGAGGTCGAGGGAATGCAAGGAGGGACACAGAGGCAAAGAGACCAGAAGTAGCATGTGGACGTCGCAGGAAGGCGGCGGTCGGACTTGAATTCGAAAGCAGATCGAGTGATGATAGTTTTAACCTTGATAGTGATGATATGGAAGTCGTACGTCCACCCGTTAAAAAGAGAAATAGTAGAACTAAACCTGCGACATCGGGAAGAGGGAAGGAGAGGAGAAGGGGAAGGAGGGGTGGTGGGATGATGAGCCATGAAGTCTATCAGGAACTGTTTGATGATGACTCCCTTGATGAGTTTGATGTAGGGTATGATGATTGGAAGGTCGATAACAAATCCAGTAAGGCCTATGCCTCTGATCAAGGATCTAAGGTTCTGAGAAAGGCAGTAACATCATCACCTGAAGAAAAGAAACACATAAATGAGAGAGTTGAAACAAATCAACAAGGTGCAACACGGGAAAGCTCAAAGGACAGTTCTTCGTCAACATCATATCCAAAGAGACAAGAAAACCTGTCTTTCTTGGATGATATATTTCTGTCTGATGCCCAGAAGCCCCGCAGAAGGCCACCTCCAAAGAAGCATGCTGCCAAGCGTGCCACAGCCATGAGTGAATTGGACTATATGTTTGAAGCAGAGAGCATTACAGACAACAGCTGTGATCCTTACATGAAGGTATTGAAGGGGAAAGGTTCTGAGGGTAACACAACTCCAGGAGCAGCGGTCGTCACCAAATCGCGAGCGGCCTTTGACACAGATGTCATCATGGAAACGGTGCCTGTAGATGATAGCGATGGGGACCTGTGGAAGCGCAATGAAACATTCTTGCCGCGCCAAACTTATTTTGAGGAATCTGAAGAGAGTGAGGATAGTGAATCCCTGTTCGTCACCAATCCCAAATTCAAGAGTGGATCTGGAGCAATCACATGAATTCATATTACTTGCTGGGTTATAAAGCAGAGATCTGTTTTTTTTTTGCCTTCATATCCTTGAATTAAATCCTGTATAGTAATTAGCATTGTGTGTGCCTGCCCGGACTACGACGACAAACAAACGAAAGCTCGCACGTGTTCTCATACTGGGTAAACAATAGTCAAAACAGCTTTATTGAATCTAGTCTCTTCATTATGGTCAAAGCTGACTCTTTGGCTTGCTGATTCACTTTGTTCCTTAGATTCCCGTAAAAACACTGTGCCACTTGTTACCAAAGTCTCAGGCAGGCATAAATAATATGCCGATTAACGATGCAATTCCTTTTCCATCGCCATAACGTGCCCCAGTTTTGGGCCAAAAATTACAATCTTCGCAGACGATAAAATTATGGAATGCCAAATAGACAATTACAACCGCACGGTGTATGAAGTGCCTTTACACTCCCACCAAATTTGCCTTCACTGGTAACATAATCACATGCATGAGTACACTTACATATATATGAAAATGCATTTACTAGTATTACATAAGTGGTGCATGTGAAATAATGTGACCATAATATGGAAATTTTTAAGCAAGCACTCCATACACCTCTTGCATGTAAATTGGTACACTTGCAATCTACAACACGAATAACATGGCAATTGAATAGCTTGATCAAACCAGAATGGCATAAGTGATGATGCGGAACTCAAACAATGCACGTTTATAACATGTGCTGTAAAAGATTATAACACACACTGCAAAGGTTGTAAGGCAAGCTTAAAGGTTGCGACAATATTTAAGCGCTGTGTATCTAAAATTCGCAGCAAACAAGATCAGAATTTGAGTCCTAAATTTTTAAACTGTACCAGAAAACGAAGTACATGTGCAAATGCAAGGTCAAACATTTGTACCCGCTCCAAACAATCTCAAGTGTACATACATACCTGCTCTATGGAGGTACCTTTTCCAGAAGCAGTACGAGCTTCTGAACCGGCCTCCAGTATTCGGCAAGCTTCTTGTTTGGACGACCTTTGTTGTCAAGGTCTTTCGTTCCAACGCGCACCTGTACCCGTCTGACCAGACCATCTTCATCAGGAGTGGCTTCTGCGACCATCGCAATTGGCCATTTCATACGCGGAGCTTCATCGTCAGTGAGCAATACAATGTCTCCCACTTGTAAATTCCGTCTGGGCATCGTCCATTTCTGTCGTCTTTGAAGTCCCAACAAGTACTCTTTCCGCCATCTTGACCAGAACTGTTCCAGTAAGAACTGAACCCTTCTCCAGGCTTTACGCGTGTACACATCCTCCTTCACAAATTGCCCAGGAGGGGGCAACGGAACCGTCCTCTTCAGAGTAAGGAGGTGGTTTGGCGTGAGAGGTGCATCCGCACTTGGGTCATTCATATTGGTCACTGTTAACGGTCGGCTATTGACGATTGCCATGGCTTCGTAAAACAAGGTACGAAGAGCGGAGTCTGTGAGTCTTCCTGGACACAGGTCTATGGTAGCCCTTAAGACACTTCTGACGGTTCGAATCTGTCTTTCCCACACGCCACCTGCGTGACTTGAGTGAGGGGCGTTGAAGACAAATTCACATTGCTGGTCTGCAAGGTACGTATTCACTTGGTCTGAAGTCATCTCTCTCAATGCAGATTGGAGCTCGTTTCTTGCTCCTACGAAGTTACTGCCTTGGTCGCACCTAATCTGTCTGACAGCTCCCCTAATTGCTATGAAACAGCGGAGAGCATTGATGAATGCGTCGGTAGTCATGTCGTCGAGCATCTCAATGTGGATACCTCTTGAACAGAGACATGTGAATATAAGCCCATATCGCTTAATATCAGAACGACCTCTCCTTACAAAGAAAGGACCGAAACAATCCATACCCACATTCGTGAAAGGAGCCGAAGGTTCTACTCGATCTCTTGGCAAGTTTGCCATTTTCTGCTCTTCTTGAGGCCTACGAAGACGTCTGCATGACACACACTTTCGCAATACCTCTGCAACGACTTTAGATCCGTTTACAATCCAGAATCCATTGGCTCTCAGGTGATTCTGCGTCATTCCTCGACCCTGATGTTTGATGTCCTCATGGAAGTGGCGGATAATCGCCCGAGTGATAGGGCTACGCTTGGGCAGGATAACAGGGTGAGCCACTTCTGTCGATAGTTCGCCAAGTCTGCCTTTCACTCGCGTGATCCCATCAAGGATTATTGGGTCAAGGTCATGGATGGTACTTGTCGTTTTAACGGTCTTGTCCGACGTCAGAGCCTTGATTTCTTCAGGGTAAGCTTCCTGTTGAACTAACCGCAGAACGAACAGCTCTGCGTCCTTTCTCTCACGAACTAAGGAACCTTGTCTTGCTCCCTTCACTACCATCCGTAGACGAGCCAATACCTTGATCATCATCTTCCAACTAGAGATCCTGGTAAGGCGCGAGAGGAGGTTCAACGGTTCCGAATGAGTAGTTGTCGATAGGTTGGTTGCTCTCACTTCCGGATCCCCAACGGCGAGTGTCGGAGAGATACTTCCTACTGCAAAGTCTTTCTCCCAGAGGAAGCTTGGTCCTTGGAACCAATTTGTGCTACCCAGCTGACTTACGCTCAATCCTCTGGAAGCATGGTCAGCAGGGTTCTGATCAGTCGAGACATAATGCCATTGGTCGGGAGAAGTCCTATCTCTAATTAGCTGGACTCGATTAGCAACAAACGTGTGGAACCTCCGCGCATCATTGTGGATGTATCCCAGGACTACTTGGGAATCTGTCCAGAAGAAATCTTCGGCATCATGATACTCTAGCTCTTCTTTCAACATAGAGTGCACCTTAGCTGACACAACTGCCGCTGTCAACTCTAACCTGGGAATTGTAACCACCTTGGTTGGCGCAACCCTTGATTTGCCGAAGATCAGACAACAGTGAACTTCTCCTTTCTGGTTAACAAGACGCAAATAAGAGCATTGGCCATAACCAGACTTGCTGGCATCCGAGAAATGGTGTAGCTGCACTGTTACAGGATCACCAAACTCAGCAGGATGATAACACCGAGGTATTCTTAGCTCCTCTAGCTGCGGGATTTCCTTACACCATTGCTCCCACCTTGATTGCAGGTTCTCGGATACTGGATCATCCCACCCAAGCCCGCTACGACACATTTCTTGAAGGATTCTCTTGCCATCGAGAACGACCGGAGCCACAAATCCGAGAGGGTCATAAAGGGATGCGACTATGGACAGAATTCCCCGCCGTGTCATTGGTTTCTCTTTCAGGGAAATTCTGAAACAAAAGGCATCCGTGGCCACATTCCAAACTATCCCCAGAGCACGCTCTACTTGATCCTCAAAATCCAAGTTTGAGTCAGTGACATCACTGGCACGCTCAGACTTTGGCAGACTCTCCAGAACTGCCTTAGAATTCGAAACAAACTTGTGGAGACGTAAGCCACCCTTGCTGCAAAGTTGTCTGGCTTCATTGGCCAACTGAATGGCTTCCTCTTCACTGGATACACTCACCAGCCCATCATCCACATAGAAGCTGCGCTCGACGAAACGAGATGCCAATGGAAATTCATTGCTGCAATGTCTAGCCAGATACTTTAAGCCATAATTGGCGCAACCTGGCGAAGAAGCGGCACCAAAAAGATGGACGTTCATGCGATAATCCACTGGCTCCTTGTTGATGTCGTTATCTTGGAACCACAGGAAGCGCAGGAGGTCTCGGTCATCCTCAGCGACCCTAAACTGAAAGAACATCTTCTCAACATCACATAGCACTGCTACATTGTGCTTCCTGAACCGACAAAGGACTCCCACCAATGAGTTTATCATGTCCGGTCCCTTGAGCAGATGATCGTTAAGGCAGGTGCCGCCGTACTTCGCGGAACAATCAAACACTATTCTCATCTTCTTCTTCATTGGATGGTACACACCATGATGTGGTATGTAATTTGTTTCTCCAGGCGGCGCCTTGGTCTCTACTTGTTCTGCAAAGCCACCATTAATGATATCTGTCATGAAGCTTGTATAGTTGTCTCTATATGCTTCGTCCTTCTTAAGCTTTCGATGGAGGTGTTCGAATCGAACGGTTGCCAACCTTTTATTGCTTGGAAGGTTTGGCCGGGTCTTGAAGGGCAGCGGCATCTGCAAATGACCATCCTCGCATTGTACAATGTTGGTCTCAAGGTGTTTCAAGAATTGTAGGTCATTCTGAGAGCATGCTTTGTCCGGCGATTTGTCCTCTGCGAAATCTGCCTCAAGCAACCCTATGATCTCCTTTGGCTTCGGAAATGGTATCTCGCGAGTAGAAACCCTCCCACACTGGCTACTGAAGTCCATGGCATTCTCTTCTTCGGCAAAGCCAACAATACTCCAGCCGAGGTCAGTTCGAACAGCAAATGGTTCTACATCGCTACCAGTAACTACTTGTCTTGGTGTCAGAGCTCTTGGGCAATTATAGCCTATCAGTAGGCCGACTTCGCATCTCTGAAGTGCTGGCATCTCTCTTGCAACATCTTGGAGATGAGTCCACTTTTCAGCAGTACTTCTGCTTGGGATGTGTTCTCTATCAGTCGGTATGAAGTCACGCGTATAGCATTTTCCTATCTTGAGCTGGGAGGGCGACATCATACCTCTAACTAAGATACTTGAGGTCACGCTGCAATCAATGTTCGATGACGAAGTCATAGTAGATAACTTTAAGCGTATGGGTTGCTGCTTAGCATTCAGGGCTTGCGCTACTTCATCTAGAATGAACGATGAATCACTCTGGGTATCCAGGAGGGCGTAAGTCAGAATCTCTGACGATGGTGCTTGTTCTGCCGCGACCCACACTGGTACAATCATCGAAGTGCTAGCTTGTTTTCCAGAACGGACTTGGCAAGACGTAGCCCTGTCCTTAGAAGCTCCTTCACTCTTGTGCGCATTGTCCTCTCTTATTGTAGGGTTTTCCTCATGAAGAGCCGTGGGATGGCGCTTACCACATGTACTACACTTCAGCCTTTGTTTACATGCCTTAGAAAAATGCCCCTTCTGTAAGCAACCAAAGCATACATGATTTTCTTGAACAAACTTCCTGCGTTCAGAAAGTGGCTTGGCCAAAAACTTGTCACAGTCCTCGGACTTGTGTCCAGTTTCACTACACAGGCAGCAAGGTTTTGGAGCCTTCTTGACTTGGTTTGGGATGTTCTTGCCTTTGGCACTTTCCTTGGTGTTGACAGCCAAAGCAGATCCTTTATTTCTTGCTTCTCGCTTGATCTTGAAGGTCTTGGGACTTGATTCTCTTTGAGAGTCCTCAGATTTCAGGGCACCTAGAGAAGAAATGGGATTGTTGGCTATCCTTGCCTCCTTAGCAACAAATTTCACAAACTTAGAAAATGAAGGATAGCTGCCGCCTTCCAACTCATTTGATACCACCCTATTCCAGCTACTAATCAGCCAGTCTGGAAGTTTGGCTATCATCTTTTGATTCTCATAGCAGTCGTTTAGCACCTGGAGGCCAGTGACATATGGCATAGCATCATCACAAGACTTTAAGTAGTCCGCAAACTTCTGAAGACCTATGGCATCTTTGGAGGCTATCTTCGGCCAAGCACTTAGCTTCTTCCGGAACGCTTGTTGGATATTAAAAGGATGACCATACCTCTGTCGAAGGCACCTCCATGCCCCATCATATGCCTCTTTGGAGTCCCCGAAAAAGAAACCTTCCACGGCCTCCCTTGCCGGACCAGTCAGGTACTGCTTCAGATAATACAGCATCTCTGTTGGTGGTATGCCACGGTTTTCGATCAAAGTCTTGAAACCTTTGTCGAACTCTACAAACTCGAGCGGATCCCCACTAAAGGTGCGTGGCACTGGCATCGGAAGTCTTGTGTGGTACATGTTGTCTGCTAAAGCCTTACATAAGCCCTGGACGTCAACCGACGTTGTCTGAGGCGGCTGTAGTGGTGTCTTGTCACGAGGTTCCACATGCGAATCAGGTAGACTATCATGTAGCTGGCCTACTCTAAACTCTGGGCCCATCTCATCTTGAAAGGAAGGAGATGACGTCTTGGCAGGAAATTCTGCTGACTGCCCTTGAATACCTTCAGGTGGTTGGTTTACTCCAACTCCTGGGTACATTTTGTCTTGAGGAAGAAGTGATGGTGTGTTACGAGATTCTACAGGCTGTCCAGGATTGCTATCAATGTCAATTACTGGTGTGGCTCCACGCAGTTGGCTGGTTTCAACCCCTTGGTCCATTTCGCTTAAAATTGAGCTGAAGACCGATGAAGCATATTCTTGTTTCAAGAATTCTTTCGCTATCTGCTTCCGATCCTCGGCGTCAAAAGGACCTTCTAGGGATCCCAGAACTTCTTCCAAGGCGTTGAGGCTATCTCTGACCATTGCGTTGGCACGGTCCATCCTCGTGGTGGCCTCTCTTATGGGGACCTTGTGTCTCCTCAAAATCTCGTAGGTTTCCATCAATTCCCTCTCTCCAGCTTCCAGTATGGATATCTGTTGTTTGATGGGACCTTCTTCTGTCTCTGTCTTAATGATTGTTCTAGCTGCCTTTACTGTGGCCTTAAGGGAGCCATACATCTTGAAAAACTTCCGCTCTGTCTTTGATTCTTCAGAGGCCTGAAGAGCGGCCATTTTTTCCGTGGGCTGCCTCTCCCTTGATGACTTTCTTGAATCTGCCATGTTTAATTGGCTTTGACACAACAGAAGTGTAATAAGGAGCTGGCCTCTTATGCTAAACCATGCACTTGCACCTTGTACAGCAAATTGACCAAATTAAATTGTCATGCAACTAGAGTGAAATCAAACATCAATTTAAGCAAAGCTACAGCGCTAAGCCTACCAACCTCATCAATGTAAAACCGCTTAAAATGCTTCTTGCTAATGCAATTACAAATACTCCATAGTAATTTGATTTTACATCTCCCAATAAAGCCTTTACGCACGCCTCAAAATTCGCTTATCAAAAGGGCTTGAATGCAGACCACGCGATCATGCGATAAAGTTCAACATCGCCACATATTCCTTCCTTGCTTGACTCTGAACTGCGATGTCAATATCACTTTGTAATGAAATTACACCTTTAACTTTCTTGTCACTTGAGCACAAAACTAATGCTGGCTACCTGCAAACAAAACATGCAGTATTTGCAGAATCATATTGGAAACACTTTTCAATAGACTACTATACATGAAATAGTTATTAAAATTCAACTTTTACTTGACCTCTGTTAATTTGTTATCAAGAGTCTTGAAGTTTCACAGAGCCTATTATAGCTCTGGTTCTAACTACTTTTATTTCATCAAGTTCAGATCCAATGTTTCATTTATAAATTCAATGTTGTTGGCTTGATTTATGCTTCAAGTTCAAACCTGGCTGGACCTGGACTGTACAAGACTAAACCACGCTGGCTCCCGGGCTGTATGGCTTGACCGGGCCGATTCCCGGGCTGTTGTTCAAGCTGGACTTCAGCTGGATTAGGCTAGTTCATAAATTATGCTAGGGCTGCTACGAGAGGCTGACACAGAATAGTCTTGAACTTGGGCTTGGCTGATCCGCTAACATGGGCTTTAGTCCTGTTACATTATGGCTGCATGCCAACTGCTGGTGCAAATTATGGTAAAGCCACGTATTTTATAACAGTGTGTAATAACGATTGTGGCCGATTCCAGCTTAGCGTCCATAATACACCTCAATAATAAATCGATGACACTGCTGCATTGCAACCATAATTCATTGTAACTGTAACATTAGTGTAGATCAAACTGCATAGCGTCCATACACAGCTCTACATACCTCGAACTATTGAGACATATGAGAAATGACTGGATCACAACATCGTTTCACAATCCAAATCAAAATCCATCAACATCCACTCAGATTCTGAGATTCATGCGTTATGGTGCAATTCTAGCTGATCTCTAGCGTATATCCTGTGCTCGTCGCCAAACGTAGTTACATATGTATGTTCGTAGGTTCATCCAGCTGAAATGTCATGTTGAACTCAACTCAAATGTCTAGCGTCTATTTATTGGCTCCATCTTGATAATCAGGCTTGTTGATGATGATGCGGCCATTTTGACGCTACGTTGGAAGTGTTTTTACTGTGCCTGCCCGGACTACGACGACAAACAAACGAAAGCTCGCACGTGTTCTCATACTGGGTAAACAATAGTCAAAACAGCTTTATTGAATCTAGTCTCTTCATTATGGTCAAAGCTGACTCTTTGGCTTGCTGATTCACTTTGTTCCTTAGATTCCCGTAAAAACACTGTGCCACTTGTTACCAAAGTCTCAGGCAGGCATAAATAATATGCCGATTAACGATGCAATTCCTTTTCCATCGCCATAACGTGCCCCAGTTTTGGGCCAAAAATTACAATCTTCGCAGACGATAAAATTATGGAATGCCAAATAGACAATTACAACCGCACGGTGTATGAAGTGCCTTTACATTGTGCGACCAAAGGTATTCTCGCTCTGATGTTGAAAATGAAATGCCCAGAGGATTGCTGTTGACTCATTTTAATGCTCAAATTTTATGTGAATTGAAATAAATTTAGGTACATGTATTCCTATATTTTTTGGGTTGCCATAAAATATTGCTGCCAGAAGTGTGACTATTGGCAAAAAGTCAAAAGCTAAATGGATTTACTACTAAGCACACTGTAATTGCAATAACATTCACGATAATTAAGTGAATTTCACCAAATTCATGCCAATGAATATTAATGAAATATTAAGGTCATAATTTGAAAGGTCTCTGGGGAAAAAATTAAAAGGTAACATTAGATTCCAACTTGTCTGAAAATTTCAAGATGCAGGCAATACATCTCTTTTTATCAATTTGTGTTTTAGATTTGACATATGTATTTTATTGTCAAGGTTGGATTGGCCATTAATTTGAATGTAGTGGTAAGTGGAACTCAAATGCAATAGGTGAACTTAGTGCAATCTCAATATGATGCTGCTGAGGAATATTCCATAAAGCTGTTTATAGAATTATGAATGACTTTGTGAATGACTGGAACATGATGTGCCAATGTTTTGGCTTAAAATTGTATTTTCCAATGTTTGAGAAAATATGCCAGTTAACTTCTTATCATCTCATTTAAATTGTGTGATATACTTAACTATTTATTATATTATAATATTAATGAGCATCACCTTAATTTAGCTCTTGCTGATGATATAGAAATCCACCTGTCTTGCCAAAGATTCAAGCCGTTCAGTTGAACAACAATTTACAAGCAGCCTCATGAAACAGGCCCAAATACGGCCTAGTTGAAGAAAACATTTATCTTGCCTGACTTTTTACAATAAGGAATAATGAGCTGAATCTTCAGAAATATTTTTTAGAATTTGAAACTCTATTATAGTTCATATAAACTTTATCATGTATTTATGTCATGTATAATACTATATTGAGAACACGGTAGACCCTGCATAAGTCAGTCTTCCATGATTTGAATTATTGCCTTACTTGAAGCATTATACCAGGGAGGTGTTTCACAAAGATTTAAGTATGACTTAGAGTCATACTTTTAATGGGGTTATGCCTAGTTGCGTTCGTTATAAAAGGCATGACCGCATTGGTCAGATCATGCCAAGAGGATGCGCTCTACTGCGTATTGATCAATAAGATTGCGTGTTGCATATCATATGCGTGTCGGCATTTAAATGCGACTCTAAGTCATATTTAAATCTTTGTGAAACACCACCCCCCAAAAAAAAAAGCAAAATGGTGAATAACATCGAAGTCAAATTTCACAGGTTTTCAAGTCATTAGGCTTTCTGTAGTCCAGAGATAGGCAGAGTCACCTACATGTATGTGTTGCAGTCAGAATTTGCAGGCATTCAAACTAAAATATTAATTCTAACATGGCTTGATGCCAAAGGATATGCTAGGATTGAATTATAAGTAAGAGTAATTCAGAAGTAAAGCATCACGTAAAAAAATTGAATGAATATTACATATATTTCAATAAAATTACCAAAGAAAGGTAACTTTTTCAAAATGATTGGTTTTATAATGCAATTTGTTTGAAGTCTACTTTTTTTTACAAATGACTATTTCCTTATTATAAGTGAATGTGTGTAGGTAGGTGTAGGTTAAATGATATTCAGATTTGCTTTATGAGTGCAATTGCTTATAGGTATGAGGTTGGAGAATGAGTGAGTTTCATGCCGGGGGGGGGGGGGGGGGTACTTAGTATAAATGTATATATGATACGTTTGTGCCGCGGTCGAGAACCCCATTTTCAGCCTAAATTTCCATTCCAGAGCATCACCAATTTAGAAAGCCATAGAAATTCCTATTTTTCCCTGTTCCAGAGACCCTCAAATTTGTGTTTCTCGTTCCAGTGCGTTACCATAGCCGCTACCATGCTATGATAGGAGTTCCAGAGACCCCCATTTTTTATGTGGTCAGTTCCAGAGCATTGCATTTGTAGCAATTGTTGATCCAATAGCCGTTCCGGAGACCCCCATTTTAAGACCAAGATTGAGTTCCAGAGCCCCCTATTTTCGACTTATATTGCATATATCTGATGGTTGTCTCTTTTGGTTGTGGATTGTATCATGTTATAATTCGAGTAGTCCCCCCAGAAATTCATGTAGCTTGTGAGAGAGTAGGTACTTGTGGGTATGAGGGGGGGAGGGTGATACCTGTCAGTGTGACTGGGTGTGGACTGGGCTGTTAGATGGTGGAGGATTGGGATACATGTGGGTGGGTGTTCATTAAGTGTAGCTGTGAGAGAGTAGGTACTTGTGGGTGTGAGAGGGGGGAATACCTGTTGACTGGGTGTGGACTTGGTTGTGGGCGTTAGATAGTGGAGGATAAGGGTTTTATGAGTATGTATACTTGTGGATGTGATTTGGCAAGTCACCATGATATGTATACAGTTGCATAAAAAAAAAAACACATCAGGCTTGCTCAGGATGACCCAAAAAAGCTTGAAAGCTCATATCCAGTGGGGTCTTTGACGTGTATAGAGTTACCATTATAAAAGGTAAAACTATTTACATAATGAAAACAAAAGAATTTACTATTATTAGCAATAACAAATATATATTTACAAAAAGAATATAAGGAAGAAAAAGAGGAAGGAGAAGAATGTGGAAAAAAGGGTGCAAATGCCAGAATATGTATACTAGTCAATGTGAGATGATGTACAAGAGCTTGTCAGTGAGAGGGGTGGTTTTGTGAATGAAAAGTAATTGAGTGTGAGAATATGCATAATTGTGTGCCAGCAGGGATGGGGGGGGGGGAGAGACACATTACAGCATCAATTACTTGTAAATGAACAAAATGTGTCAGTGTTTTGTGTGGACACACAACCTCTTCAAACATACAACTAGATATGTCTGCTAAACACCTGCCTGTTCTCATTTTCATATCTTTTCCTCAATCTTACTCTGACCTACCCCCATTCCTCATCCTGTCTCCCTTCACCACTCTCTTGCTCCCCTCTCTCTCACACCCTTCCCCCCCAAAAAAAAGAAACATAATTTTCTCAATTACTTTATTTGTAAAATCAAGTCAACAAACTAAGTCACCCATTTTATTCCATCAATTTATTTGCAATTAAACAGAAAGTAATATATTTGTACCAACTCACATTCATCTCTTTACATGTGGTTAATTATTATTATCATTATTACCTGATTGCCACATATTTTACATCAATTGTAGTTGTCCCCTTCTTCGGGGGTACCTCTTGATGTTGGCTCAATATGCACCGTTGGCTAACCCCACATACTTCGTAACCAAGTACTCAAATTCTTATTTTGAAATTTTAATTTACATTGAACCTCCTCCCCCCTACCATTGAATACCATCACCAATGTTGGTTCAGTTTCTGTTCAAGTCGACACTCCACACAGGGACTCAGTTTTAAGGCGAGCAAGAGCGATCAGTTGCTACCGCTTGCCTTGATCCATTTCAGGTAGAGCGATTTATCGCTCACCTCAGCGATCACTTAACAAGATTGTCAGTCAATGATCAAATTGTTACAGCCAAACCTCATTCTCAGTCAAGGTTTTAGAAATAACACACAATTACATTGTAAGCAATAAAACACACTACAAGAATGACACTAATAAGTTCATTGAAATATATATTGTATATATCTGATTGCTTGTCTCTTTTGGTTGTGGGTTGTAACTTCATGTACGTTCCTCCATTCTTTTTGTAATCAGACAAAAGAGCTACAAGAGCTTTTTATAGTGCTCTCCTACTGCTCCCCTTTAAAGTGTTAGGAGAGCTTTTTATTGCTCCCTGCATAATTATTAAATTGAGTCCCTGTCCACATGAACTAACATAATCATGCTAATTCATTTATTGATCTTATTCATGCTCTCTAATGTTAACCCCTTGGAGACCAATATAAAGGCTGGGGTCTATGAAAAACATGCGTTATAGTGAAATCATTCAGTATCCAACGGGTTAAGGCGCACATCCTGCTGCTTCTGATGAAGTGGCAGCTCCAGGTAAAGCCTGGGTAATGATGGTTACAATCGCATACCCTCTGGAAACAGTGCCACATGAACCCAGCAATTATCATTTATCATAATAATAATATTATGCAACATTAATACAAGTGTTTCTAAGCGCTGCATACTATTACCCCGGCATTAGCACGTTTATCCTGATCAGACGCTCCAGCAGTCAAGGAATTCCTTCCTACCGGGTACCATTTACTTCATCCGGGTGGAGAGAGGCAAATGTAGATTAACGCCTTGCCACAGGACGCTAGTGCTGCAGTGGGATTTGAACCCCGGTCATTGTGGTTCAAAGTTCAGAGACTTATCCACTGAGCCACAATACCTCTAACCATTAATTGTTCTTGCGATCATTGTTCTAATGTGATCTTTTAGGTGACACAACATTTGCTCCTGCGACAATTGTTCTGGGCTTAATTTCGTCTAAGATGTAGGGGTTAGGATTCAAATAGGGTTCTATGTTAGGTTTAGGAAAGGTTATAGTTTTAAACCTCGGGGCACAAAGTTGGTCATTTGATTAGTGTGTGGAATTTAGAGCGGAGCAATTGTCGCCGGGCAAATGTCATGGAACTATCTTTTTATTTATGGTTTGTAAAACCACCTTTGAACATGATTTTGCAGTCTGATGTTTCATAACAAACGGGACAAAGAGTTTTAAAAAGAAAATAGAAAATTTGATTTTTAAGTTTTGACCTTACAAAAGGGTCAATATTGCACATACGATGTGAATCAAATAGTGTACAAATATATACATTTTTTCTAATTTGCTACTCTTTTGTATTTGTAAGGGTACATGTATTCAATAGGCATATACATTTAGAAGCCAAGAGTGGTAAATGAAATCCATTCAAACAACAAAACTCGTTATCCTGAGAAAGGGAAATATAAATTGTATCAGGGTAAACGAAATATGAAGTAAATCTGATAATACAACCACGGAATAGTCACTCCTTTATATAAATGTTTTTGGAAATATTTATGAGCTAATTTCCTTAGGCACCTTTCCCAAATTCTGAGGCTCATAAAAGGAACTTTATCCGGCTGTGCCTTTTCATCTTGTTAACTGTACTTGCTAATTGTAAGCAATCGATTCCTTGAACCTCAGTGTTCCACTAAAGCTATAGTGTATTATTGTAAAGGGATTAAAGACTACCGGTACTCATATCAAGCGGCTTCACTGATCATTACCGACACATGGCCAGCAATGTATCCGGTAAATTTGCCACGCATCTGGTAATCACTTATGCATGGCAAATTTACCGAATGCAGGGCTAGCCATGCGTCAGAATTTACTTATGCATGATTACAAAAAAAATTCAACCAAAAATTCCATTCTATAAAACAAATGATACACAGGTTTGTTCCTGTATAGGTAGGACTAGTGAGCATGCAGTAACTATGGACACTAGTCTATCTAAACAGTTCCATAGTTACCTTATGCTCACAAAACCTACAGATGCACTCACATCTGTACATCATTTATATATATTATACCATGCTTATTTGATACTCTTGGCACCACTTCTTGGTTCAATATGTTCTAATTGTTTCAAGGATCTTTACAAGGAATATTGTAGTCACCATATTTGGGGGTACATGCTATAAACGTTGGTTCGATCTGCATCATTGGCTCACCCAACGTATTACAGTGTATTCCTCTGAAACCCTCTCTCTCTCCAGGATAAAGAACCGCAACACCACCACTACTTGGGTCAAATGCATGGATGCGATACCCAGGTCTTCATCAGGACTGTCATTACTGCCTTCTGCTGCTACACCGTACTTGCTGACGTCAGTTTACTGCTCAACACTGGACAAAGCCATCATCTGAATCCCTCTCTACAAAACAATTCACCATCATTACCAGAGTCAACGGGTGACGAGGTCATCCCTTTGTCTTCATTAAGAATACGAGATTCGACTTCCTTCAAGACGGGTCTTTTGTTTTGGTCCTGGTCTTTCGTGTCCTTGGTCCGTGTCTCGAGTTGGTCCCTCAGCGAGCAGGCCCATCTCAGGTCGTCCTCCCATAGAGCAGAGTCGGCTGGGTTCATATGCACAGCTCTGCTGAATGATTTCACAGCCTACAGACAATAAAATAAATAGGGTAAACCTAGATTTTAAAGGGGAATGAAACCTTAGGAACAAGTAGACTTGTGTCGAAACAGAAAAAATCAAAGAATAAGAACAAAGAAAGTTTGAGAAAAATTGGACAAATAATGAGAAAGTTATGAGCATTTGAATATTGCAATCACTAATGCTATGGAGATCCTCCCATTAGCAATGCGACAAGGACGTGTGATGTCACATGTGAACAACTTTCCCTTTGATGGACTATAAAATACCCTCAAAATGTCTCTTTTTGCTTTTTTCTTATGTTGATACAAACTCTTTATCCATGATGTATTCTTTAAAATCTGTATTACATGCCCTCCTATAGAAAGAACACATGATCTACTGATAGATGTGATAATAGAGGCAATTTAAGTGAAAAATATACTAAAGTAATGGGGAGAGTTGTTCACAAGTGACATCATACATCTTTGTCTCATTGCCAATTTGAGGATCTCCATAGCATTAGTGATCGCAATATTCAAATGCTCATTACTTTCTCATTATTTGTCTGTTTTTTCTCAAACTTTCGTCGATCTGTTTCTTTGATTTCTATTTTCACACAAGCTATCTTGTTCCAAAGGTTTCATTCTCCTTTAAGACATCGATACAAGTCATTTGCCAAAAACCATGCCTTAAAGGTAAAAGAAAGTAGTTGCAGCAAACAATTATTTCATAAGAAAGTCTTTTTGAAAATCACGGTTAAATGCTACCATACATTATCACAGATCTAGGTCTGGTACATTGAAATAAACTTAACTTTGTGAAATCATGAAATATTACATGATCTTACATCTTAAATCTTACATCTAATTCTGATGACCACTACACAAAAAGACATATGTTGGACAGTGTATTAATACTGTTCGGTAAAATACCCGACATTTTTTGGAATTCCTTGCTTATTTTGCTCATTTCTCAGTAATTACACACTATTTCCCAGAGCCAATTGGTACTTATCTTTTATTAATACATATAAACACTTGGGTGGTCATTTTATTGGATTCTGTTCGAACTCATTTTGAGATCGTTGCCACAACTGGTATTATATTTAACAACCCTTAGAGATACATGTATGTTATAGATAAATTCTTGGCATAAGATTGAATTGTGAAAATAAATTGACTCAAAGTTGATAAAATTTAGACATAGTGATAATAATGCACCTAATAATGAGGGTATTTTTTGAGATTTTTGAATTGCTAAGATCATGAACAACTAACTCCTTTTTTTGAAAAGACATGTGCACTGCAGGCAGATATTCATATTTAGTATTACAAACAAATGCTAGGTTTTGGCCACATTTTGAATGTTGGGTCAACTAATCAATGTTTCCTCAGGGACCTTTCATATATACATGTACACAGCTTTTCAAAAATAATATGAATAGAACTTGAAATCTAATAATTGCTTTCACTTTTCTGATAACTTGAGAGTCCCTATAATGATGTTCCAATGATTTTTTTTAGCAAACATGCATATCCATGAGGGCAACATACTGCATTATAATATCATTCATTCAACCTCCCTAACATTGTGTGAAAGTACATTAGAATTATTGTTATCAATATCAGACACCGATGGGGGGGGGGGGGACCTTGTAAAATTTTCAAAAACAAAATATGAACCCCAATACCTTCATTTGGGAGAAAACTTTTTGCTTTTCTGAGAAGTTTATCTGCAGAAAATTGTCCTTCCTTTGTGACTGACGACATTTTTTTTTCCTCGTCTAATTTTTTAAACACAAAAGCGACTCCTTAAAAAAAATTCATGGATCCGTGGGTAATTACTAATACAGTTTATCATACTGTGCTTTTCCTATGAGACCTAAAGTGCTTACAAGAAAATATTCAACTACAAAAAAGAGATGGGTTTTAATACCTTTTTTAATATAGTTAACGATGAAGACCTTCTAAATGTAAGTCAGTAGTTCTACACCCCATCCCCTCTCCACAATTAAAATACACAGAGCATTATAATACCATGGTGATTTCGCCAAGCCCAAGTTGAGCACGTCCTAAAGTTTGGTATGCGACCCACCATTGGGGAGCCAGGACGGTGGCCTGTTGCGCTGCTTCCACAGCTGGAAACACCTCGTGCAATTCCATCAAAACCTTAGAAAATAAAATGAGGATATCTTTAAAATAGAAGCCAGTTCTCTCAAAGCATTTGATGGAAATGTTGTCCTTTTCTCTTTTCTGCAGGAGTAAAGTGTGTTTGTTATTGTTTTATCAAAATGGCATTTTCTTGAGGTTACCTTCAAATCATAGTTTGCATCTGATACCCTCATTGGGCATCTCAGCTCTAAACCCATGCCCATCCAAAAAATCTGATAAGGATGTAATCCGGGCTATTATCAGGATTAATTGTGGTAATGATGGAGTGATGAATTAATAGCTACATGATGAATCTATTCCATGCATTCCATCTTTTGAATGGCACTGGTCCGTGTTATAGGCACTTTCCAAAAGTCAGAGCTACGTTCGTGCCCACGTCTATCCTGTAAATTTGTCTTTTCATCAAAATCCTAACATTTCATCAGAGAGAAAACGATTGGGCTACAGGTATGATAATGGATAATGCCCACATCCCTCTGTTTTGTCTATAATACTAATATACAGTTCTTGTAGAGTCCATTATCACACTGTTATACAATATTGCTGTGATCCAATGTGACAATAAGCACTAAAATTGGGATTCCCAGACGCAAAATGCTACTGATGTTTTATAAGGTGCCTAATTAAGGCAAACAAATGATATCTAATTGATGCACATTTTTAAACAACATACTTGTGCTTTCATTTCATAGAGGAATTCATTAGAAGGTGTATACTGCAGGGCCTCAGTCCATTTCTTAACAGCTTCCCAGTATCTGCAAAAAGAATATCACAAGAAATATTTTTATCCAGCATTTATTTTCCTGAAATTCAAAATAAAAGGAACTTTGATACACATATGTCAGTTAACTCCTCTCCCCCTTGTTGGCTTCTCACTGAACCAGGGAATGGTAACTCCACTATATATCACTGTTCACATACACGCCCATGGGTTTCCACAGCTATCCCCAAATGTTTATCTTTCCATTTGCCAAAATAATCCAATGTGCTTTCGGTGTACTGTACATCTATTCCCGAGACAGTTGTTAGTTTCAATAAAACATGCCTCTTATTAAAGTAAAAGAATATTTAGAAGAAAGGAAAGCTCTGACCGATATACTGGAATAGGTACCCTACCCTGGAATGAATAAACACCTGAAACCTACCCTTTTTTTTTTACTCTTGCCTTTTTCTTAGTTTAAAAAGTTGTTGCCGCCCTTCTTTATGATTGATAATAAACGATACTTAAATAAATCAATAGCAGCAATCAGCTCTATGATCAATCATCAAGCTCTTTGTTACGGTAAATTGTCAATTCGTCCACTGCCAACTCAACCACTCATAACATGGTCTACCTTCATTTAGTCTAATGCCAGTTCGTCTAACAACCATTTGGTCCAATCATCACTTCGCCCAATCACCAGTTCGTCTATTACCATTTCGTCTAATTACCAGTTGGTCTAATGCCCATTTTCTTTTCATTCATTTTGCACAATTAACACTTAAGTTTAATTAGGCCAAATGGTATATGGACTAAATGGCTATTGGACAACTGGTTATTAGACGGAATGGTATTGGACTAAATGAAAGTAGACCATGTGGTGAGTGGACAAACTGATGGTAGACCAAATGATAGTAGATGAGTTGGCAATTGGACGAATCGGCATTAGACGAATTGGAAATAAACCTTTGTTACAGGGCCCTGTGGCATAAAAGCCCAATAGTATATTTCATGAAATCCTTGATATTGATTGGCTGTTGGGTCATGTTGCCATGGTAGTCACCATTGGAAGGCAAAGTAAATAGCAACTTTTATGCAACAGGGCCCAGGACTGTACCTGCCAGCATCTGCCAGTGTCTCTCCCTCAGCTTTCAATCTTTGGCTCTTGCTCGCCGAGTCCTCGAGAATCAGAACCTTCCTTCTCTTGGAGAAACCATCCCAGAAGGTGTCTTCATGTTGACCATCGTCTCCGGGAGAATCTTCCTGAAGTACTCCCGTCTTACTCTCGAAGCTTGAAGACGCTTCCTTCGACACCTTCTCTCCCGCTTTCCTCTTCCATCCAAAACTTGTCATTTCTATTGTTCTGTTACTTCTTGTATTACTCTGGGTATAATGCTCCTGGAAAGGATGAATGAGTCAAAAAAAATTTTTAACTAGGAATCAGTATTTGCAGACCTGCCAACCTCTGGAAATGAAAAATTGTATTCTGTGATAAAAAAAACTGTATTTTATAATAAAATGCGCGGTGCGTGCTCTCATCGCGGCGCTCAAGCTGCATGCAGGCTAAAATGCGCACTGCTCTTGCAGATGAAAAAAAAAACCATTGAAACATGTGTATATCTCACCCTGGTTTTAACAAAATGATTGAAAAAAAAGTTACCTGAAATTACATTGATCCAATAACCATAATTTGTGTAAGTTGCATGAAATAGAGACATTAGAGATGATTTTTCTCAATAAATTAGATTTTGTAAAAAAATCTGTATTTGAGATGCTTGCACTTTATTTTACACTTTTTATCATCACCAAACGTAGTATTACAATATATGGCAATATTGGGTTTTTGACCTTTCTTTAATAGTTTCTTGATGGACTACCAAGGTTTTGAAAACATTTTGAGATCTACAGAATTTGGCTGGGGTGTTGTTGCTCTAGCATTAGAAGGAAGAAAACTTGTCATCAGTCCAAGTCAATACATACGATCAAATGTAAACAAACGAAACCTGTCAAATGTTTGTAGTTTGAATAATAAGTTCAATAAGTTTGAGCCAACCTAAGAAATTGGCACAAGAAAAAAAAAAAGGTAATGCCTTTAGATTAATGGGTTTTATAACTCAGTGTAGTTAATAGAACTAGAAGAAGCTCTCCTTTGGGGGAAATTGCCTGTCTCTGATATATTAGAGATTTTTTAAAGAAATAATTTTGGTAGATCTAATATTATTTTTTATTAAATTTGACCAGCGGCAGCGAGAATAGTTCCTCGCTTACACGTGAACCGATCAGAACAAGCGTTATATCGCCTAGGGCCTATCGGTGATTTTTTAATTCTGTAATTTGTGTAAACACGAGTGTTGTCTTAATCTGAAAGTTATGCCTTGCCTTTGGATGCTGATGTTGCAATTCACGGAAGTTTATTTTTATCTTCATTTCTAGTTCTAGTTGTGAAGATTTTGATCAGATATTATTAACCTAGCTAGAATCATTTTCTAAAATGAGGTACGCCTAGATCTAGTTTCTATTGTATTTAATTTTTTTATGGTTACTACCATCACAGCAATGCTTATTGACGGAGGGGATCCCGCGGGGAGCCACACGAAGTCTAACTTAACCCTTTGCGTGCGGGCCCGCGAAACCGGATTCCTCTCCCTGCGGCGGAGCCGTTTTTGTACATTGCTGGTCTTTGGATCTATGGCGGTGTTTTTTCTAATATATTGCTAATTGCGCCAAACTGAAGTATTTTCAGTATTTTTAGTAAATGTAAAGATGAAAGATCAGACATTTTTCTTTCTAGAACTAAAGGTCTTGCTTCTCAAATCAACAGAATAGTTAAGAAATTTGCGAGGAAAAAGTTGTGTTATTTTGTCAAATCTTCGCTTTTTCCCACGTCAATAGGCACTGTGTACCAAAATGCGTAAGGGCAATCAGCACGCGCGGACAAGTCGGGTTCGATCGATACCACTTTGTTGTCTGCTCTGGTGCTTTTTTTCATTGCCTATTGTCACGCTACTCATGAATGATCTCTTTACCCCCTTGTATAGTGTATACAGATCATTTGCAAAGTGAATAATTACGACGATAATCCGTTTTGGGTGAAATCACAGAGTACCAAATACCTTTATTTTCCAGAATGAATAAAAAAGGGTGAATATTCCCTTGCAAGTACGATGATGATGCTGCGCAACGAAAGTCCGAAACTATTTTGTGATTTTTGGCTTCTGAGCTTTAAGACGGTGGCCTCAATGTTTCACTAAAAATCGCCTTTGGTTTCTTCTTTTCATGAATTATAGTTTGTAATAAAAAATAATTTTGTTCCTGAAGATTGCATACCAGTCTTCGATTTGTTTTCCTGTTGCAATTTCAAAGAGCGAAGGGGGTAAATGTGACTCAAATAGTGGATCTGAAATCAGACCTCCCAACGCTCTCCTAGTCTCGTTCTACGTTTCATTTTTCTATCTCCCTTTTCCCTCCAAAATAACCATGCTACCGATTACTGTTCGTCACAATGAGAGAAAGTAAATTATTTTTATTTATCGAAATTGTAGCATCTAAATTAAATTCATTTATACATCTTTTTCAAATATTTGGGTGTTGATTCTCACCAGGGTAAGCGCCCCCAAAAAATATATGGTCAACCTGTCTTTTTTTTTTCTTTATATGGATCCTTTTCTGCTACGCTATTCGCCAGAAAAAAAAAGAAGAAAAAAAGAAACTGGCGAAAAAAATTAATAAAATTTTTAGGGGAGGGGTATAGATGTAAGATTGAGAGGGGTTTGTCGGGACACGTCAAACAAACGTGTTTTTTTTTTAGGTGGATGCCTCAACGTAAATTTTCATTCTATTTCCTCAATTTCCGGCGAGGAAACTTTTAGTTCATTGTTAGTTTTAGCGTTTGAACTGATTATGCTTTTGTCGAATTTTCAGTGCAAACATTTTCACATGGGAGAGAAAGAGAGAATGAGATGAAGAGCTTCCAAAACCTAACATGACAAATTCATTCTATAAATTGGCGTGAGTTACAAATTGAGGTGGTGGACTAGTATTTTATAATTCTTTATAAGTAAATATTCATGCAATAGCAAAAGCGCACATTATGGTTTACATTATACCTTTTTGGTCTATTTCCTCTTTTGTCCCTCTCATCATTTCTGTCGTTTTATCATTCTACTATACATCTATCTCGATTTGCATTTTCTATTCTTTTTTAAAATCTCACTTGCATCTTCTTCCATCCCTATATGTATCATCACCCAGGGGAAATTGTATTTTTTTGTGAAGAAAGCACTGTCATGCTCAAGAAGAAAATGTTCTTGCCATGTCTTAAGCGCCTGCCTGGTTTCGTCAGTAAATGGGTAAACATTTACTTTTTTAATGTTACTGTCCTAATATGAAAAGCACTAAAGCAGTAAGAGCTTTTTGTATTGCTAAATACGAGAAGCATTCAGTAGGTCATCCTGCCGAAATATACTAATCTTCCCTTTATTCAGGGCGTTGGCTATTTGTCCCCTGCTCTTTTTATAAGGAATTTGTTTGAGCGTCCGCCATGACTTTCTTTTTGTTTGGGGAGTGCCGAGACCAAGAACTGCATGGACGTTTTCATTTTCAAAAGAGCATGAGGATAAACGGTGTTCTAAATTCCTTTATTTCCTGTTTGTTTCCTTTGAAATAGAAAACAAAAATAAGAGCAATATTGGAGAGAGAACGAGAGAAAGCGGGGGGGGGGGGGGGGGTCAAAAATTTACCAGGGGCCCGTTTTATATAAAATTTGTTTACAAATTTTCAATAACACTTGAAAGCTACTGAAATCCTTCTATTTGACTGGCGGATGGTAAATTTGTTTAAATTATTGCGCATTTGTCAATATAAAATGTACATGTATAATGTATTTATAAAGCGGTACCAGTTGGGGATTTCCTCGTTTTCCCTTTCTCTGGTTTCTAACCTGTAACCGAATGTATTATCTACCGCTTTCATTCCCTTATATTTATCGTCTTTCTATATCCCTTCCCTTCTACACCTTTTTTTCGCTGAGTTCTTCTCATTTAAATTATATCTGTATCGTCTTCCTTCTTTCCGATTTGGATTACGAGGTATATACCCGCCCCCATTCCTCCTCAATCCTTTCTGATTTTTCTTCTCAGTACCTGTCATTTTACATTACATCTAACGTCTCCCCCCCCCCTCTCTCTCTCTCTCTCTTCATCGGAAACGGTTCCGAGAGAATGCCTCGTTTTTGCCAACTTTTATCGGAGATGGTTGGATTTGTGGGCCTCTCGTTTTATTGCATCGAGGTCATCATATCGAAATATTTTGGGGGGTTTTCCCCCAGTTTCTCAAATAATGTCTCGAAAAACCTTTTTAAATTACTATTGTAACTGTCATTTCACAATGAATTCTATATCATCTTCCATTTTCTATATTGATAACATGGGTAGATATCTTTCGCAAAAGACAATATGATCGATGATGATCATCATCATCGTATAAAAATGCACAACTAAACTATTTTTTGTGAACTTGGGGCTTAGGGTAATGGGAAGACAGAGGCCTCAATCTTTCACTAAAAGTAATTTTCTTTTTTAGATTTTTTCATAAATTATATGTCTCATTTAATTCGATTTTCCACGCAGCTATTATAATGATAAAATAATTTTGTTCCTGAAGTTTGCGCACCGGTATTCGATTTGTAATATCCTGAAATTATTTCAAAGTGTTAAACGAATAAAAGTGACTAAAACTGTAAGTCTGAAATCATACCTCCCGACTATTTTCTTGTCACTTTCTAAGTTTCTTTCTTTATCTTACTATTCCCTCAAAAGAGCCATGATAGCAATTACTGAAAGAAAGAGAAAGTAATTTTTCTTGAATAAATTATAGCATCCGTAACCATAAGTGTTTTTTTTTTTTATTTGTTCTTTCGTTTTGTTCGATTATCTCCTTCGTTTTGTTATATTGTCTCGTTGATTTCACAGCCGAAAACAAAGTAATATATAAATCATTAAAAAAAAACATTCACAATAGTTAGAATTCATTTTTGTCTCTATCGTTTTAATCGTTCAATTTCTTAGTAGAGAGGCAGCGGAGTGGGAAGGAAGTTTCAGTCATCACCCCTTTCAGCAAACATGTACAAAAAAATCCGAAGTCTATATAAAAAAAAAATTTGGGGGCCGGTCCACTCCCTCCCACATTTAGCTCAACCCCTCCTTATAAAAAACGCTCAATGGCCCCTGTTTTTTATTTTTAAAAATCAGATATTTTCGTTTTGATGCTAACCGTAAGCGCCCCAAATGTTTGTTTGCAGTAACGGAAACAATTTGTTTTCCTCTATGAATCTTTTTTACCACGCTATTCGCCGGTAAAAAAAAAAGAAGAAAGAAATTGGCGAAAAAGTAGGAAAATCAATAAAATTTGGGTCGGTATCAACATTTTTTTGTAGGTGTAGGTCACACATGAATAAAAGTTTGTAGGATTAAGAGGGTTCTATCGGGTGACACGCCAAACAAACAAATTATCATCCTGTATCATTCTGTTTCCTCCATTTCGCGCGAGGAATCTTTTAGTTCATTATTGGTTTTATCATTTGAAGTGATTATGTTTCCGGCAACTTTTCAATGCAAAAGTTTTCATCTGGGAGAGAAAAGGAAATAAGATGAAGAGCTTCTAAAACCTAACCTATTATAAATTCATTCTGTTAAATGACATGAATTAACAAATTTGGATTTTTTTTTAGCCGCTCCACCCCCGTCCCACAGCTCAACCCCTGCACCATAAAAAAACATTGCTGTCCCTGTATAACATCTTTTTCCAAATAGTTTGGTTTAGATGCTAACCATGGTAAGCGCCCCAAATGCGATTTTTTTTTTTGGGGGGGGGGGTCGTAACGGGGAAAAAAAGTGGCCAGGACGGTCTTTATTCTTATCTTTTCTACCGCGTTACTCGCAATTAAAAACAGAAAATCGGAGAGAGGAGACAAACAGGCAATATTAGAGTGTAGGTCAGAACATTTCCATCTGGGGGGGGGGGGGGGGGCAAGGTCAAACAAGAATAATGATAAAAAGGGTCTGGGGACCGAGATGCGACAAACAAACGTTGTGGGATTTTTTTTTTAAGTAATCTAACCAAAAAATAAAGTCATGTTGTTATTCGTTTAAGTAGATATTCATGGAATTTTAGCAAAAGCGCACTTGTCTATTCCCCCTTTTATCTCTGTTTCTCATACTCTCTCGTTCTCCGTGACATCTGAACATATTTTATCTATAATTTCCCTAAATGACTCTTCGTTCATCCTTATATGCATCATCACCCAGGGGTAGCGCTTTTATGCAATATGAATCACTGACGGATGTCATGAGCACATGTGCTGTCAGTAAATGAGACAATTTTTTTTTTAGATACGGTATGTTGGTCGAAAATAAAGTATTCATAAAAGCTTTTTGTATTGCTAAGTACGAAAAGCATTCAATGGGTCATCCTGCCGATGAACACTAATCTTCCTTTTGTTCGGGGCGTTGACCATCTGTATCCTGCTCTTTTCGAAAGGAATTTGTTTGAGTGGCCGCCCAGATATCTTTTGTTCGGGTTATGGTGTTAGGGGATTAGTAGTAATTAAGCACACAACATCACATGACCCATCGGCGGGAGGAACAAACACAAGACCAGTCAGCTGTACAACACACATACCCGGCACACACACTACACACGCCATTCATCATTCCATACCCAACCCCCGGTCGTAGCGGACCTGTCACAGTGCCTGGATAGGATACAAGAATAAGGTAAGGCTTTCTCCCGGTGTGAAGTTTATATGTGTATAGCGAGTGTATTATTATTTATGTTATCGGCCCACCTCTTTACTGGCGACGAGGATTAAAGCGATTTTTATTTTATTTTCGGAAAAACATTTTCTTTACTTCTCCACAGCCAACGCCGTTGCAGAATCTGCGTTGGCCGTGGCCGAATATAAAAAAGCCGCCGCCATCTTGAAAATTTTAGGCTTTTTATTAATTTGAGCTGTTTGACTCTGTTTCGTCCATAATAGTAAATAAAACAAAAAGTAACATATTATTTTAGTTTGAGATTTTATTTTTTGGTGGAAAAAGTTTGATTTTTAGTTCCGTAAATATACTCTATTTTTTTACCGATCGGCACTGCCGTGCTGGCCTTGAAGGAATTCAGCGGCTAGCTAGACAGGAGCTAATCGGATTTTTTTGGACAAAACATTATACGTTGTACTATTTAGGGTAAATATCCACTCATTTTGTTGACCATATATTTAAATCTTCCCTTGTTAGGATATATTTTTGTGGCCACCGAGTGTGATTAACTTTGATGAAATTTTGAATGCGTTTGACTGTGTTTACTGATGTGGTGTGAATGGATTGCTGAATATTATTGATGTTGTGAGTTGATTATTTTATTACAAGCCTGAATTTGCTTTTCTCCTTTGACCGCCGCGCTGCTGCTGCTGCTGTTAGTATTTTTTTGTAATTATATTTCTGGGTGTTTTTTGGAGAAAACACCAGAAATTTGCTGCTGCTGCTGCTGCTGTTAATTGTTAGGAATTTATTATTTTTGGTCACGTCTCAGGAGATAAGGAAATTCAGTCTTGTATTAATTATTTTGTTGTTAATTGCTGCTGCCGTTGTATTTTGTTGCTGCTGCTGTTGTATTATATATTTTGTTGCTGCTGCTGTGCTGTTGTATTGTTGCTGCTGCTGCCGTTGAGTGAATGCTGTGAGCTGTGCTGCTGATCTTTATATAATTATAAATCCACATTCAAATTAATAAATTAGAAATTGTACAATTAAATAAATTCTGTATATATTTAAATAACTTGTATAAAGATCAATTCATTATTCCATTTGTTTGAATTGATATATATATATATATAATTAAATAATAATTTATTTGCTTGAAATTATTCCTATATTTCATATCTTTCTTCGAACAAGTGAACGTTCGGTTGTTTGCATTTTTTCTTTTCTCTCCCAAGAATTAGGAATTTTATTTTTTAGGCAAGGTAGCCTCTGAATTTTAATTTGATTACATTCTCAGGATATTGTGAGGTTAGTTCTGTTAATTCTCTTTCATTTTTTTTCAAAAAGTTAATTTTGTCCCAGATTTATTTTGATTTTATCCGCAAGACAAAGTAGTCTGCAGGATAATTTTTGGTTAATTACAGTTCAATTTTGGAATTTAATTTTTGTTACTGATTAATTTCTACATCAAGATGGCGAGCAACATACCAAGAATCAAAATCAACTTGTGTTCGTCTGAGGAATTGATGAGTCTGCCCGGAGTGGGTATGGCCACCGCCAACCGCATTCTACATGCGAGGGAGGCGGCCGACCTTACTCCGGATACATTCTTGTCGATACCTCATATACCGAAGGCGGAACTGTTAGTTTACGCCTTTGATTATGAGCCAACAACAACGGCTCATAATGTGGACCGCAGAGAAGTGCGCTCCGAAGGAGACGAGCCTTCTACGAGCGTTCCCATCATTCCGTCTAAGGAGCCCCCCGTAAGCCAGGCGTTTGAGGCTTGGCCACAGCACACCCATGCACATAGCGCACAGGGTGCTGTAGGCCAATCTTCTCAGACACAGGCCGGGGAGGCCCCCTCATTTTTCACAGGGGGGAGGCCAGGTGGTGCTTTTACTCAGCAGCCTTCGGCCTCTCCAGAAGATAGGGCTAAGTCCCTCTGGGCTAATCAATTTGGGTTTTCAGGATGGAACGATGGCCTGTTCCCACCACAGGGTCCCCACCAAGTTACCCCACCAGGACCCCAGTTCCAATGTGGTCCTCGATCGTGCCCAGGTAGCTACCCCACCAGGACCCCAGTTCCAATTTGGTCCTCATGCCCAAGTAGATTTGCATGGTCAGGCTCCCGGTACTCAGGGTGGCCGACCAGCAATGTTCAATCAAACAACCCAGACACCTCCACATAGCTATCCACAGGCCGTTCCACACTTTACACAAGCACAGTACGAGGAAATGTATGGCGTGATGTTTAGGATGATGCAGATGATGCCATTCGGAGGAACTGGACAGCCAGCTCCTCCATACTGCAACCCTGCTGCCGCCTACGGTGGATATTGCCCACCATGGGCTGGAGGCAGATATCCGCCACACTACCCTAACACTGTGGCCCCGCAAACCTCTCCCCAAGGACCATGTGACTTGCGACATGGGGGTAGCAACCCTGTGTATCAAGGCGCTGGACCCCAAAGAGATGGACATGGAGGCCCAGTATACAGTGAAAATAGAAACACCACAAGGCCATCAGTAAGTCCTGGATACTTGGGGCTGCCAACAAGAAATCAGCCGCCCCGCGTCACCAGACTTTCTTCGGCCTCAAGACCTGTGGTACCAGAGTATGACGACAGAAGGCCCCCTTCTAGACCAACCTCTTTGCCGAAGACCATTTCGTTCGACGGCAAGGGAAGTTGGGCGGCCTTCTATTCAAAGTTCCAACTTTACACCGAAAGACATGGCATGTCTGATGCAGACAAGAAATATCAGCTGTGTCTGGCGTTGGAGGCCGAAGCCAGTAAGTTCATGGCCCTCATCCAGGAGAGCAATCCAAATATCGCCTTCTCTGACTTGGTTACCAAGTTGGAGAAGCGGTTCGCTCTCCAGGAGGAGCCGGAAGTTACTCGGATGCAATTTCAATCGGCTTTTCAACGCTCGGATGAAGACATCATCAAGTGGGCAGATAGGCTTATGACCCTTGCAGGTCAGGCCTTCGTAGGCCTACCTGACAAGTTCGTCCAAGAACTTGTAGTGGCAAGGTTCTGCCAAGGTGCCCAAGACAAAGATGCAGGGCATCATGTCCTGACTTCTCGGCCTGGGACATTAGATGAAGCCATGACCAAGTACAAATGGTTTCAGTTTACCCAGAAGACCATGCAGAAGCATGGCCCTAGGCTGAGAAACGAAGTAAGGCAGCTCTCTGTAGGAGAAGATAAGAATGACCTCAGGGTACAAGAGTCGTCTCCTCCGGAAGCTGCCACCAAAGGAAATTCTAGCCTTGAGGCTAGAATCAGTGCTCTGGAGGCTCAGAATGCAATGTGGGCCTCCAAGATGGATTCGATGGTTGCTGCAATCACGGATCTGTCTCGGAGTACTAAAGAACTTTTGTCGGTGTCAAGAGGCCAGCCGAGTTACTCCTCCGGCCGTGCCCCTGTCACACCTGAAAGACCAAAATATACCTCCGGCCGAGCTCTGGGAACACCGGACAGACCAAAGTATACCTCTGGTCGAGCTCCGGGTACATCAGACAGGCCGAGGTATACCTCTAATAGAACGCCGGATCGGTCAGAAGGAGGCAGAAGACCATCTTCGGGCCTTCCACCAACCGATCGGCAGCGAAACTTCGCAGGCTGCTTCAACTGTGGGGAAGAAGGCCATTTCAGTAGGGCCTGCCCCAGAGGGAGATCGCCTGCTCAGAACAGACGACTTAGGGCTGTCACCTTCGAGGAGGAGGGAAATGGACAGGGATCGGAGGAGATGGGGAATCCCCGATCCGATCACAGATCCCCACCATCTCCATTCCATTAAAGGACAGCCTCATGCCACAAGACCATGGTAGCTCACGGGCACCGGACTCACAAGCAAGTCCAGGGAGCCCAAAATTCTCTGAGGTAATAGATGTTCCTTGGAGGAATCCACCATGGCCACCAGACATTCCTGGTGAGGTTAAAGATCAAGATATTGAAGTAGTCATTTGTAGAATTATGTCTACTTCAACATTGAGTGTTGGGTTGACAGTTGGCAAAGAGCCCATTACATCTGTTTTGGACACTGCGGCAGCTGTCACCATTATATCAGATAGGCTATTCAAACGCCTCCAGCCTCGGCCGCCCATCCTTAAGCGTGTAATCCTTAAGGGGGCTGGCCGAGACATGAAAATGGACGGCATGGTGGTAGGGCCTATCAATATCAAGCTGGGTGCCCAAATACTCAGCGAGAAGATTTATGTAGCTCCGATAGCAGATGAGATGTTGTTTGGCGTTGACTTGTTACGAAAACACAATGCCAATATTAGCATCCCAAATGCTATCTTAACTATGAATGGTGAAGACCTACCAATCATACAAAGAGAAGATCCATAAAACAAGGTGATATGATTGGGAAGGCTTATAAGTCTTGATTGTAGGACCTGACGTAGAACCCTCAGAATGTGTCCCATTGTGGATACTCATGAATCGGGTCTATACTCTTCATCTTCTGGATCCCTGGAGCCGCTCTATTGAGGGGCTGGCCCCAGGGGAACAGGAGTTGAGAAGGTTTCTACTTAAAAAGAAATAGATTGGTACACCTTGTCGATTGATTAGACAAAGATGTGCCATTAAGTCAAAGACAAAGGGTCCCAAATGAGGCTGTTGAATCTTTTCCTGTAATGTGCATGGAAACATCCTTCAACAAAGCCAATTCATTTGAGATCCGAATAGTTGACCCAGCTGAGGTGGCAGAGGAGCCGCCTTCTGACGATTTAGTCAAGATCATGCGGAACCAATTCCTCGAGCCCCCCTGCAGGTGGTTAACATACAAGAAAGAGCCGGCTGAAGAGACTCTGTTTCTCCTCCCGCCAGAGGGAAAGTTTTTGTGGACAAACAGGGAACTCTTCTACCATTACAGAGAAGGAGTCATCTTGATGGAGAAGGATGAGCGTGAGGTCATGATGATTTCTGAATTACATCATCCAGCTTAGTCATGATCCTCCTTCAGCAGGGCATGCTGGGATCGGTAGCTCTCAGTAATATACCGATACGGCATGTCGGAAGACACTCATCTGCATATAGCCAGGTGTGCAACTTGTAAAACAAGAAAGCGACCCGTTCTGGGAGGCATCCTATGAAACGTTTTCATGAGAGCGCCCCCTTGGAATGTGTCCATCTTGAATTCAGTATCGATCCTGGTTATGGCACATTAAAGCAAGGGAGCTCTATTGCCTCAAATAATGGGGCAATGCTACTCCCTCGCACCTGTCTCTGCCTTTTACCTTCATTGTAAGGCTATTTATTTTATATACAAAAGTTGTATTTTATATGTGTTTATTATGCTTTATATATATGTAATACGGAAAATAGACGCCTATGATTTACAATTCTTATTGAGTTATGCTTTTTGTTGAAATGGGAAAATTAGATCAGATAAGTAATAATATATATATATGTATGTATGTATCGATTTAAATATTTGCTTACTTTTTTACTTAGATACATAAACAAGGCAGAGACAAGGTAAGAATATGTTTTATGATTGATAGTGATGTACAATGTATATATTGATGTATTTATGTTATATCTATGTCATGAACAAATAAGAAAAGAAAAAAGATCACAAAGAAAAGAAAAAAAAGATCTCAAAAGAAAATAAAAAGATTACAGAAGAAAAGAAAAAGAAAAAAGATCACAGACAAAAAAAATGAAGGAGAAAAGAAAAAGAAAACAAAAGAAGAAAAGAAAGAAAAAAGATCAAAGAATACGAAAAAAGGAAAGAAAAAGATATGATCAAGAAAAAAAAAAAAGGAAAAACAAATGTACGTTGATGTATATTTTATGGTTTTATGTTTAGGGTTACCTTATGTTAAGTATGTCAAGTTATGCTAAGTTATATAGAAAATGGGCCACCCAATTTTTTTAGGGTGGGGGGAAGTATGGTGTTAGGGGATTAGTAGTAATTAAGCACACAACATCACATGACCCATCGGCGGGAGGAACAAACACAAGACCAGTCAGCTGTACAACACACATACCCGGCACACACACTACACACGCCATTCATCATTCCATACCCAACCCCCGGTCGTAGCGGACCTGTCACAGTGCCTGGATAGGATACAAGAATAAGGTAAGGCTTTCTCCCGGTGTGAAGTTTATATGTGTATAGCGAGTGTATTATTATTTATGTTATCGGCCCACCTCTTTAGGGTAGTGCCGATATCATGAACTACATGGACGTTTCCCTTTTGAAAAGAGCAGAAGATGAATGGTGTGCTAAACTGCTTTCTTTTCTCTTTTTTTTCAGAATAGTAGACAAAAATAATAAGAAGGGGGATGATGGGGAGGGAAACAGTTCAAAAGTGCACCGAGATCAGCTCAAAGTCCTAAGACTTTACAAGCTTTTTGTTTTTCTGAAAATACAATCGATCGATGAAACCAAGAAGATATCATTCTATCTAGAGTGATATCTTCTTGATTAAACAAGTAAGACGAAAATGGTGAATAAACGCGTAGCTTATTGACGTGACGATCTTGCAAAAAAGATGTTAGCGTATATCTATCAGAACAACGATATGGATCAAATCACGTGATCAGAACAAATCACGTGATCAGGTCTTGTGCGCGCGCGTACGTGCTCGTTACAAAATTTATCCTCCCCGTCAGACTCCAGCGAAAGAATTGGGTAAAGTTGAAATGATTTCCTTTTTTTCGGGATTTTTCCCCACGTAGCTGTATATTTTTTTTAATCTGTTATCGAAATAGGTTTATAAAGGAAATAGTGGCAGAGGTTTTAGTACATAACAGTTACGAAAAAACTGAAAAACTTCATTGAATTAAACCAAACATATCTCGGCTTCTGTAGAAGCCCGTCGTAGCTAAGTGAACGACTCACTGGGCTTCTGTGGAAGCCCGTCGCACGCAAAGGGTTAAGGACCCTTTCACAATTGGTGGTGCGACTGCTCACAACTGTTGGCGTTGCGATTGTGTGCAACTTATATTGTGACCAAATGATTGCCAGAGCGATTGTGAAAGCCCCTTCAAGTGCATGGATCATATCCCTGACCGAAATAGACTGATTATTCGGTGAGCGTGCCGTAAACAGTCAACAGACTGTGAATGTGATGATTGCAGAATTTGAGAACCTGATTAAGCCAAGCTAAAGAAATCATAAATGAGCACCCCTTACTCTAAGTTAGGCACTAAAGTTGGACAGACTAAACAACTTTAACTGTTACACATCTCCACAGATGCAGGCACAGCTTCAAAAACCACGCAACGCAACCCCCATCAACACCAGCGGGCTGACGTCCCGATCCATTCGATCCAGGGTTCGTTAGTCATGTTACTTTGTTAGTGGGCGTGGGGATCATGTTCGAGAAATGGACCGAAATTTGCTATCCATTCTGCAAGTTTTGAACTCTTACTCATAACTCCTACACATAAAATGGTATGCTCCCATATAACTTTATTCATGAGTGTAATACTGAACACTCCTACTTTATTATATAATTTTTAAAATAATATAAATAATAAAATCACTTACTCATCCGGTCCATCAAGTTTTAGTTGTGGTAGTCTTTTTTTTTCAGTCTAGCGCCATCTCGCTGTTAAAAAAAATAAGCCCGTCATCGCTTCAACAACTTTTGTTAAAAGTTTTAAACAAGTTGTTTAAAAAGTCAAGTTTGAACGATTACAAAGAATTTAGACAACTTGTTGTTAGAGCGACGAGCTTAAAACTTTAAAAATCGATTTATTATAATGTATACACCGTCACCAAATAAAAACTTGATACATTTTCTTTTTTTTCCTTCAGCATTTTGAAGGTCATGTGGGAAAAATGCGGGATTCGAGCTATATAGGAGTATGAGACACTGGCGTATCTATTTCTTAAGGGGGTGCGGGGGGCCGGGGGCTTGGAGCACTGGACCCCCATGATTTCCAAGACAACTAAGAGGTAAAAGAAGAAGTAGGAAAAGAAAATGAAAAAAGTGAAATATGATTACTTTTTGAATAAGCCTATCATAAATATGTAGCCTAATATATAGTTGTCGCAAAATTTGCTTTTAATTCATTATAAAAAGGGAATTTAGAATTTGAATAAAAAGGGAATAAGAGCTCTCTTCTCTCAAAATGTTTGTCCCATAAGTAATATTGTGCCCCTACTTTTTTGGGAGGAGGAGGAAGGGGGGTGGGGCTCATTTGAATAGTGCATGCATATTTTTTTTAAGGGATAAAGGGTTGTCAACAAAGAAATGAAATTTAGAGTGGAATTTGACAACGTTGTAACTTCAATTTAGGCCCATAATGTGGGGGAAAGAAAATGAGAAAGATATGAAGCAGCTTCTGCAGTAGGAAAACAAAAAAACGGGGAAATGGGCAAGGAAAAGAGGACAGGGCTGAGGACAGAAAATACAAATCTTTCAGTTATTATCACCGTTATTTCTTTCCAAAGCTTTATTGGCAAAATTTGATAAGAGCAAAAAGGGAAAATATAACCGAGTACACATGATGTTTTTCGTCTCAGTATTGCAATATTGTGATGGCAGAGGCGAATCCAGAGGGGATGGGGCGCATACAGCCCGTGCCCCCTTTTGAGAGTCATAGCCAATATTTTTAATGTAAATATATGCTTTATTCACAAGTGTTCCCCCCTTTTGACAGTCACATCAAATATTTTTAATGGGAATAATGTCTGTCATACACAAGTGAGGACCTTTTTTTTGCTTGTCAAATTTTACGTGGGACAAAATGACCTTCATTTTCTAGTGAAAACCTATTTTTCTAGGAGCCCCCTCCCCTTTGAAAACTTAATCCTGGATCCGCCTCTGTTTGATAGGGCAGAGAAGACGTAAATGAAAAGAAGTAAAAGGATATTTTATTCATTATCATTGGTAAAAATGTGTTTTATGTATGTCATGTGTCTGATGTATTTTTATTGAATATTCGCCTGAAGAGGAATAAGCTACAATGAAGCCGCATACCGAAAGGCCCCTCACCTCCAATAAGGTCTCATGATTCCTAACGACCCGAAAGTAAAATGGCGAAGAAAGCAATCATGAAGTTGATGAAGCACAAAAAGAAGAAAGCAGAGGAATTATACCTGACCATGTTGTCTCTGAGGCGAAATCACAGTGAGATGTGCAAAATGGACAAAATTCTCCGTTTTGTAGCCGTTTTATAATGGTGAAGAAATAATTTTAAATAAACAATTAACATTCGCCGTTTTCCAGCCTTTTTTCAAAGCCCCCCCCCCATGAGAGACAAAACAGCTATAAAAGCTATAAAGAGGCGGAAAACTGTTACCATACGCAACTTGCTCTCTGTTAATCTTTTTGTTTGTTGTAGGCTAAGAAATATCTGGGACCGAAGGCCCTTCTTTCAAAGTTTCACCTTTTTTAGAAAATGTTTACCATCTCTATTCGGGTTCGGGACAGCCCCATAGTGACGGAACGTCTCGCTATTAGGAACATTCATAATTACTTCGAAATCGAAATATTCCAGATCAAATTTAATCAAATTAGTTTATTAGGTCACCCACTCACATCGATTATTACCCACCGGTCATTTCAACTTCCGTCCAACCTATTGTCGTCTGCAGAGCTAATTAAACTATTTTGACGGCGACGTAATTGTGTTTGACTTTAGTTTAATTTATTTCTAGTACTGTATTTGAAGAACTGTGTTTTGATCCATATTTGCCTTAACTTGTCTGCAAATTGAGTTGTTGATGTACTTTTGTTAAGCGTAATTTCGAGATGTACAAACCAAACATGTTTATAATTTTCACCTGGGGCCCATCTTACAAAGAGATGCGATTGATCTGATCAATCGCAACTATGGAAAGCCAGCAAAGTCAACATAGAAAATGCACGTTTGTTTAAAAAAATTCTACATATGAATATATATCCATAAATTCATTGATTTCTTGACAATCTGGTGTGTTCTCCTTTGTAAACAAGTGACATTTTACAAATTTCCTGTATAAAAAATTATGACCATGGTGGATTTCCATAGAGTTACGACTGTTTGGATCAATCGTATCTCTTTGTGAGACGCATGGGTGTCGATCGGTATTCTTGGTTGGGGGGGATGATTGACACAAATGTTCTTGTGGATGGGGATTTTTCAAGATTACCCCCACTAAAATCACAAGTTAGGACATTTGGGAGTGGTTGATCTGCATGGTGTTCTTGCAGTGGCGTACCGTGAGTCACGGCATGGGGGGGGGGGGGGGGGGGGCACCAGCAAAATTTTTTAGTCACTTAGCGCGAAGCGCGCTCAGTAGCCAGGTATACTGACCTAATAGGGACATTTTAAGGACAGTGCCATTAAACGGATATGTATCTCACTGCTCAAATAATGCGAGCGCGAAGCGCGAGCTGAAAATTTTTGATATGTAGACCAAAAAAGGACATTATAAGCAAATTTTTGTAATCATGATACATACCTGTCTCGCTAAACAAACAATGCGAGCGCGAAGCGCGAGCTGAAATTTTCGTAAATATTGACCCCAAACAAGGACATGTTAAGGACTATATTTTAGGAATCCATTAAGTCCATTATCCATTATGTATAATATCTCACCATAGTCATCTAATGCGAGTGCAAAGCGCTTGCTGATTTTGCTACATCTAAACACATGAAGCACTTTTTGTAGTAATTGTAATCATGATAATACGCATCTCACTCATCAAATATTGCGAGCGCGAAGCGCGAGCTGAAAATTTAAGATATTCAGACCTGAAGATAGGCATTCTAAGGCCTGTTTGTAAGAATTCACTAAGACCATACGATACGTATTTCACTAAACAAATGATGCGAGCGCAAAGCGCGAGCTGAAAATTTTGGATATTCAGATCAGAAAAAGGGACATTTTAAGGACTGATTTTTAGGAATTCATGAAGAGCAGACATATCTCACCAATCTACTAGTGCAAACGTAAGCACGGACAGGAAATGTTTTATATAAACACCTTAAAATGGGGCAATCACTTTAAGTAGTCATGAAAAAGAACCATTTGTCACTACATAAAACAATGATAAGTCGAAGTGCGAGGAAATATATTTGGTGTATATTGACTTAAAAACGATAAACAGACAATGCGAGTACCGGGAACAATGAATACATCTAGGCCTGAGCTAAATAAAGTTATGAAAAAATGTTTCTTATGTATTATGACATAACATTATTATAATTATAATATAACATTATAATGAACAATAATTTCTTCATTCCCACTACGTTTCTCTTCCTTTTTCCCTCTTTTTCTCCTCTTCCCCGTTTTTTTTTTGGGCCAGCCGATGGGGGGGGGGGGGGGGGGGGCACGTGCCCCCCATGCCCCCCCCCCCCCCGTAGTTACGCCACTGTGTTCTTGGAAATTCCTTCATTGTTGCAGTGTATTATACTTATAAATTTTTTTTGAAAATTCAATTTGTGTTACAAGTAAGCCTATTTTAAACTCATACGAAAGAAAAAATGACAAAAATTGTCTGGACCATGTACAAAGTGATCTGTTTATTGAGCATGATGTATACAGCTTCTCTCTTAAATCTAACCTGACTGGCAATATCTTTTTTCTTCTTAATGCATGATGATAAAATGCAGATTCGGACAAATTAAGACTAGCACAAATTACAAACTGTGTGGCTTCTCGTGCGCCATCGGGCTTACCGTCATTCCTTAGACGATTTTAACCCTGGATTTTAACATGTTTTAAATGCTTTATAAGTGCATGAAACAAAAACAAACATTAAAAAATCAAAACTCAACTGTCATGTTATGATATTTCTCCAACATTTTCTTGAACCATCAGTGTTTAATATCAGGTAATATATGTGTTAAAATGAAATTTACGTACCGCATGAGTGTGCTCATATAGAATGCAAAACTGTCATCCCTTTCCAAACTCAAAAGAGATTTCTTTTTGCCAAAATAAGAAAAAATCAATCAAGTTTAGTTATTCAAGTCCATAACAATAACAAGAATAACATGAAAAAAAAACATCCGATGTTCATATCCGAAGATACGCTTTAGAGAGAAATGAATGATTATTCTTTCTGAAACCATTAATTGATTTCACTTATTAAAAAATTGTAAAAATATGATCATATTACCACTGGTGGGATGGAACACCCTATCAACAAAAGTTGTTTTTCGTCGGGGTTCTTTTATGTCATGTGTTAAAAAATATCATATACATAAACATTTCATTCTTTTTCATCTTGAACCTCCACCCATCTGTTTAAAAGTCCTGGAAAAGAATGTTTTTATTTAATAACAATATACACAAATTGCGAGGGAAACGAACTGATTGATGGCATACTATAATCATCATGATCAAACTTTTCATTTTTTCATCATCATTATTATAAATTTTCTACCCTAAATTATTGGGGGGGATGATAATACAGGCCATCCCCCCCACTTGAAATATTGGGGGGGGGGGGATATATCCCCCCATCCCCCCCGTGATCGACACCCATGGTGAGACGGGACCCTGGTCTGTACCTGTGTGTTGTGTTTTGAGATCGTTTTATCACCTGCATGGGGAGCATTTCATCCATGTCATCAACATTTTTGTCCGACAAGTTGTCCGATCTGGGGTCCGTTGCAGAAAGAGTTGCGTCAAGTCAAAAAATCAATCGCAAGTCCAAAATGCGCGCTGTTGATTGGTTGAAAATCAAGTTGCGCATGATTTTTAGAGTTGCGTTTGATTGCAACTCTTTCTGCAACAGGCCCCAGGGGTCCGTTGCAGAAAGAGTTGCGTTTAAACCATAGAGCTATATTACTAGTTTGCTCTCTAATTTTTAAACACAAGTCCAAAAATCAATCTGGGGTCCGTTGCAGAAAGAGTTGCGTCAAGTCAAAAAATCAATCGCAAGTCCCAAATGCGCGCTCTTGATTGGTTGAAAATCAAGTTGCGCATGATTTTTAGAGTTGCGATTGATTGCAACTCTTTCTGCATTGGGCCCCTGACAACTTTTTTTGATGTTGATTGGCTGAGAAGCAATGTCACTATGGTAACTGTCGGATAAAATGGGACTTGTCGGATAAAACGTCCGTCAAGTCCTTTCATGAATTGCTCCCAATGCAGGTGTTAACTTATTATACGAAACACGACATAATGTACTTTTTAAGAGATTTCTAACCAATGGATTAATTGAAAACACAACCATTATCAACTAAAAAGTGTCAATCAAACCTGCATAATATTCGTAATAACATATTGGGTGAAATATCTATACCAATAATGCGCGTTTTATCTCATAATACTATAATACTATAGCGCCTACTGCATTTTCTTAGTGAATTACCCAGAAAAACATGTCAGGATGGATCTTTTCTGACGGCTTTGGGTCATAAAATTTCTGTCGGGGGGGGGGGGATGGGATCTTCCCCTGCCCCCTCAATCACGTACACTATCGGTAAGGTTATGCAATGACGTAATAATGAGGGGCTATCTTTTTCAAGCTGGGGGAAGCGGGGAGGGGGAGGTGGCACAATTTTGTAAAAATCGAGCAAAGCAAGTATAAACCCCCAATAAAGGTTGAAGATTAAAATATGATAATTATAATTAATTCTTTATCTTCTCAGATCTATGAATTAGAGACAGTCACTGCATTTACACAAAAAAATAATAAAAAAAGCAATGTAAGAGTATATTCCCATCATCATTCAGTGCATAGTTTAACAAAAAAAAATGACTTGTGTCACTCTGATTTGAAACTTATGCAATCGTTCAGGCGTAACAAACAATCAACGGAGCCCCATTAACACGCGTCAAGCAGGTAATGTCATGCGCTGAAAGAAGAATATAGGAATGAAAAGGGCAAAATAATACAAAGAATCAAATTTAGAATCGTGGAAGAAAAATGGGGATGATTCATGTTAGCGAGTCTCCGATTGCTCTTAGGTAGGTTTCGATTTAGCATCTGTTGAATCATGATCGATTTTAAACCTCCTGTGGTGAGCTATCTCCCGGGAGATTTTTTACATTTTACTTTTTTGCGAGCAGGAAAGGTGGTTATAATTACCGTATGACAAGTACATGATCACAGCTACAAGAATGTTTGGGACTAAGAAGTTTTACAAGCCGAAAAAGGCTTTGGGGAAAAAGATGGAAATCTCGTCATTTTCGTGAACTTTAGAAAAGTCACCTTTGGCAAATGTGGAAGAACTCGACATTTCCTTTCGATTGCCACATTTTCTGTGTGTCATTTCTTTTAATCATTATTGTAACCTATTACACTTCTGTTCATTTTTCTCTCAACCCCCATCTCAGATTCCATTCCATTCGATCATGACTATTTTCTATGTACTATTAAGTATATCAACACACTTTCGTCAACAAAATCAAATTTTCTATTTAATCTATTCTTTTGAATTCATTGGTGCCTCGATCTGCTTCTCTCATAAAGTTTGCGAATCAAAATAATACGGTACCTTTCTCAATTCAGGACTCGCTCGCTTCGCTCAATCCCCCACACATACTCTATCAATCTCTATACTTCCTTCTTAAAACTAAATTATGCAAAACCATGCCCTATTATGTCTATGATTTTGTTTTTGTCTTGTTATTATGTCATGTTTATGTCAAATATATATTGTTTTATGATAATCCTTCAATGTCAGGATTAATATCAATAAACTTTGAATTTTAATGTGTCTATCAAGACAGCCTAGTGTTGAGAGTCTTTGTTGCGGTACCCAATACAGCTGAACCTCTGGTGTAAATGTTTTACACTTTCTCAATATGGATCACCTGGAATGTTATACATACACTTACTTTTGGGGAGCAAATATTATTATCTATATGATGCAGTTTGAATTATCATAATCTTGATAAAGTTAAAAGACGTACAAATTATGAAGAACATAATATGAGAGTAGAATAATAATTTATTACAAACATAATAATATGCTCGTTATGCAGATAAATACTTAATGGGTCTAGCATGCTTGGTCATATTTTGAATCCAATCATTTTTCTCTCCAATTCCAAAAACCATAAAGTCATCACTCTACAAATCATATTGAGGGGAAAAAATCTCGATATTTCGAACACACATCCTGATTGGGGAATTGGTCTTTCAAAAGATGGAGAAGAATAGACATGAAAATAGAGCGACCGATGAAAAAACAACAATGCTGAGACGGACAAGGGAATTTCTTCACCCTCAAGGAATAGTAAATGTTTAGCCAATGTCTCAGAAATATGCCATGAGGAGAAGTTACCTCGGGAACAAGAATTCTACTTGATTTTCACAAAGTCACCCTTTATACAGCACAGACACAATAGGCGAAAGTATAATTCAGTAGTTTTCCCCTAATCATCTGAATTGATTAAATCATGATTATTTTAAGTCAGGTAGACTCTATTTTAACAAAAATTGATTTGAATAATAGAGAAAGACTAAACAAGCATGACACTGAAAAAATAATCAAAATCTGACTCGAAATAAGAAAATTGCGACATTACGCTTATTTTGCATAAACCAATATCATAAAAATGAGAGAGGCGATTACTTTGTTTTATGTTGGTACATTGTGTTATATAAACATTTAAAAAAAGTAAATATCTGTGGAAAAAGGGGAATTCTCTCAAAATCATACAGAAAGATTATGATGGTTATATCGTAGAAATATAAAGAACGTAGTTTATAAACTTGCAACACATTAGCTTTCTTTGATGCCAATTCTACATTTAAATGTTTCTGTATTTCCGAGGATCCTGAGTTAATTGAGTTTGGTATTCGGTGCATTTCCTCAACGCAGACAACGCTGTGCTATTTTGGTTGGATTTGAAGACAGTTAATCCAAAGTCTTAAAATGGATTATCCATTTTAGGAAACGAGAACGAATCATTCCTCATCCTTTCCAGATTGACCTGGATATTCTGGAGGGGAAAATTATGACGTATCTTGCTTAAATGAAAAGTGCGATATAATATTAATGTAACAACAGCTTAAATTATTATGTTTCTTGAGAAGATTCATTATTCATTTCTGGTGATCTGAATGGAAATACTATATATGGAATGTATATTATTATGGCTTTTATGTACATAACTATCTAGGTCTATATAAATAGACCATGCAAAGAATCACAATCAGATGGTAATTTCATATTTTTTGTATACGTTGTGAAAAAAGGGGGCTGAAGCCCCCAGCCTTTCCCAGTTCCGTGCCCGTGTAATTATTGTTATGATTGCTTTTGATATTATTGTTGTCGTTTTTTGTTACAAACGTTCATACATAATGAAGTTACTGAATAAATTGTATGTCATCACACTATAATACAACGAATAATGACAAACCTAACACCAGGGTGCACCTTTCTTATCGGACAGGTGCAAAGATGCACCTTTCTGATTCGACAGGTACAAAGATGCACCTTTCTGATTCGACAGGTACATAGATGCACCTTTCTGACCCGACAGGTACAAAGGTGAACCTTTTTAATCTGACAGGTACAGAGATGCACCTTTCTGATTTGACAGGTACAAATATGCACCTCTCTGATCTGACAGGTACAAAGGTGAACCTTTTTAATCTGACAGGTACAAAGAGGCACCTTTCTGATCCGACAGGTACAAAGGTGAACCTTTTTAATCTGACAGGTACAGAGATGCACCTTTCTGATTTGACAGGTACAAAGAAGCACCTGTCTGACCCGACAGGTGCAAATGTGAATCTTTCTAATCTGACAGGTACAAAGATGCACCTCTCTGATCTGACAGGTACAAAGGTGAACCTTTTTAATCTGACAGGTACAGAGATGCACCTTTCTGATTTGACAGGTACAAAGAAGCACCTGTCTGACCCGACAGGTGCAAATGTGAATCTTTCTAATCTGACAGGTACAAAGATGCACCTCTCTGATCTGACAGGTACAAAGGTGAACCTTTTTAATCTGACAGGTACAGAGATGCACCTTTCTGATTTGACAGGTACAAAGAAGCACCTCTCTGATCTGACGGGTACAAAGGTGAACCCTTCAAATCTGACAGGTACAAAGATGCTCCTTTCTGATCCGACGGTTACAAAACTAGGTGAAACTTTCTAATCTGACAAGTGCAAAGATGCACCTTTCTGATTCGACAGGTACAACGAGGCACCTTTCTGATTCGACAGGTACAAAGGTGAACCTTTCTAATTCGACAGGGACACTTTCTGATCCGACAGGTGCAAATATGAATCTTTCTAATCTGACAGGTACACATATGCACCTTTCTGATCCGACAGGTGCACAGTTACAACTATTTGATTAGACAGTTGCAAAGTTGCACCTTTTTGATCCGACAGGTTACAGGTGCAAAGTTACACCCTTGCTGCCAATGTGGTATTTTATTATAGCTTTTTTCTTCTGTGAGTGTATATATTGATTTCATTAATGTTAATTTTCGTATTACTACTCTTTTTATAAGCCTAATCCGGCCTTATTCGTTTCACCAGGGCCCGTTAGTCTAATATCCCTTTGATTTCACAAAGTGCTATAAGATTGAAATATTTGTATTATGATTGACTAACTTTCCTTGCTTATCAGCCACAAATCGTTAGTTCTCTATTTTGCAAGAGAATGGAGCGATAGAAGTTATAAAACTTTATTTCTTTATCAATTGATTTTACAGAGAAGACAATCACTGTGGAGTCCATCTATAACCGTGGTAACGAAAGGAGGTTGTCCGAACATCAACGCCTTCATTTTTGTCCGATAGCGGCTACCCCCCTCGCCCCCATCCTTTACAAATGAAGCCTTCATATCAATAACCTATGAATTTGAATGTATTTAGAACTATTACTTGTGTATGCATGACCGATGCATGAATAAGTCCAGGGGGGGGGGGTGGTTTTCAAAGCTTCTGGAATGACTGTGAATATGTATACGAGTGTCATCTATGACGTCATATAAAGTCTCAAGAGCTGCGGCAAAACAAGCAACAGGTCCACCCGCCTCGCATACATCCACCGTTCCGGTCCCATACCCTCAGATCAAACAGGCCTTAATCATACCCATCCACTTCGGGGACTTCCCCTCAAGCGCCCTCTGAGGAGATGACATTGTACTAAATCTTGCCCCTATTTATTTTTGAAGGAAGGGGGCCCCGCAGATGATATCTCGCTGGCGAATTTATTATGCTTGGGCAACGGTTTGTGATGATCGAGTCTTGGTGCATGGCAAGAAAAACAAAGTCCTCCTGTCTAGGGAGAGAAGAAAAGGTGATGATTCATGGTTTATAACCGAAGCCGTTTTTCATCGGGATGGCTTGCCCGGAAAGTTTGAAAGCGGAAGCCAGGTTTTAACCCTCCGGCAGTGTCTGGTTCACTTTTAACTCCACTCTCCCTTTGATAATAATCCATTTCATCCGATAAACATGGTTATGATGCTGGACAATGGTCATACACCTGGGCAGGCGTCCATTGCGCTCAACATCAGGGGGAAGGAGCGCAACCAGCTTGGGAGAAGAGAATTGGGTTTGAGCCAACATGAATGACAACGTATGGGACTGGGGTAGCAGACAAGCGTTCTGGTGGATGAACTTTCCCGCGCTTGAGCTTTAGTGTCATTTTAGTCTGGTCCGAAGGAAAAATTCAATTAGGGTTTCCGCTTTCGGGTGAGTGGAAAAAATTGTAAGTCAGTCAATCATTAAAGCGATTTAAGAGTTACATCAAACTATGAGAACTTCTTCTTGGTCAAAGTGCATGCGATGAAAGAAGTTAATTTGAAAGAAAATTTACTGGGGGTAGATTGTGACGTGAATGTAGCGAAATGGGTTAATGTTAACCAGCCTCACTTAATATCATTTTCATTATTCTTATCATATAACATCTTTCATAAAGAGGAGAAAAGTTCAACTCGCGCTTCGCGCTCGCATTATTTAGGCCTTATGAGATACCTAATCTAATTGTTTGTAAAAATAAAGTTAAAATGTATTTAACATTTAGGCTTCAAGAGTACCTCCTAACATAAATACAAATTAAAATCAATAATAGTTTCTACCTCGCCACATGGCGCATAGATTGAAGAGGGTGGGGGGAGGGGGGGGGGGTGCTTGAAGAGGCACCCGGTTCCATAAAGTTCCACAACCACGCAATGAAGGAAAATACAAATAAGGAAAGAAAAGAAAAGATGGCATGATTGGATTCCCTGCAGATTCATAGCATGTACATGTATTTCCTGAAATAATGAGAAAGGTTGGCAAACTCTAAAAACACTTAGCATTTCCCCTCCTGCTCAGTTTTGAACTTGGGCTTTAGGCTTGATAGTTCCTCGATACTCTCTTTCTATTAAATTCATTTTTAACCCCCCCCCCTTAAGCAGATCTGTGTTCCAAATTTTTTGTTGGTGCTAATAGGCCACTATAAAATGATAGAGTGGGCGATCATATGTTTAATCCTCGTTGTACACTCATTTTTTTAACCAATCCCAAAATTAGTTTTAAATTAATATACAAATTAAATGTTGGTTAAAAAAATTGGGTTGTTTTAACCAACAGTTAGTAGATTTATATTTGAACGGACTACTGAGAGTGAATAAAGCAAATTAATTATGTTGCTCTAACGAAGATGATAATCTTCGGGCTACCGAACTGAAGTAAAACACTTTTTTAGATAAAGGTGATGAGACCGACTCTTTCAAACATAGTATATGTGGATTAAAATAAACTGTACAAAGAGATTATTAAAATTCCCTGGTAAAATACGTATTCCAGTTCATGGGATCGGGAGATGGTGGTGGGGTGGTGGGGGGGGGGGGGGGGTAAGGGCAAGACGGTGAAATGGAGTTGTTATTCGGGAGGGGGTGGGGGAGGGGGCTTGAGTAATTGGTACGCATCCATATCATGAAGTCTCTCCCCCAGGTGTATCCCGGTTTAGTGAAAGGATATTAACGGTGACAGGTCCGGGAAGATGCTAATGTAACATACGTCCTCAATTTAGAAGCTTGGCATTCATTGCGCACCTGAATCTGTCAGAAATGAGCCCTGAAACGTTTAAAAAAGGATACGAATACTTATTTTAAATCATTCCAGTCCTGTAAAGTATGTAAAATATGTAATTATGTTTTATTTGATTTGATTGATTTATTGTTTCGCATTCCACAGAAACACACATCTTTTGCCAATGAGAATATAATGACAATAACATTCATTTTTTTGTTACAAAGTAATATAGAATCACGTGAAATATGAGGAACCTATTAAAAAGCATAGCTTGTAGATATAGGTTGATTTATGACAATATAACACGAAGATAGAAAGGATACAACCGGTGTTTATGATTGATTGCAAGTTTTGTTCTTGGTTTTTAATTTTCCTATATTATGCTTAATTTTGTCAATTGTCAGACGCCACGATTATCAAACCTCATACTATGTTTATTGTTATAAAACTATTGTTTCGTCATTAATTTTAGAACAGCTAAAAAAGATTACCAACTTACCTGAAATGTTGAGTCAACAGTATTCAAGAGGGTCTATAGACGTGATGATGAAAATTCTTAAAAGTGAGTGATAAAAAATATCAACGTTACAATGAAAGGTCTAATAAACCGAATGTGCTTTTTATTAAGTAATCTTCAAAGATAGTAACTTTTTTTCTACATCATTCTCTTAAAGTCTCCATTTAGGTTTGCATTATTGAAATAGTTCTCAAGACAAGTATTCTGTATATACATCATGTCGACTCCCGAAGCAATATATTCAAATTCAACTTGTTTGTTTGGAGAGCATTTCATATGTGTAAAACTGAAATGGAAATCTTATCGTTATTCAAAAATAATTCTGCCTGCATGATGTGTATAAAACATCTTGTAATAACAAAATAGGAATAATAATATGAAATTTCATAACATTTTATGGCCATCCTATATTGTTTTCTATCAGTCAAGCTTTTCTTATCTTCTGAAAGTTTTATGCACGCATCGTGGAAGAAATGATAAGAAAAATGGAGTGAAAAAGATGCAATGGATTTCCCCATGAATCACCTAACTTGGTCAATGTCAAAAGGATTAACGTTGCCCAATTTTAACGAGGTTTTGTGCCTCGAGGATGAAGAAGTGATTCTTAGTGTTTTCATTTACTGAGAAAGAGGTCTTTAACATCACTTAGATCATGAAAGCCCAATCAGAAAGGCATCACTGCATGGTATACAGTCGGGGGGGGGGGGGCCTTCGGGCCATGCCCCAAGAATTCAAAGAACAAGAAGGAGCAGGAGAAAATAAAGACAATGGAAGGAAAAAGTGTAAGATGTGATATTATTATCTAAATACGTTAAAATCTAATACAAAATTAGATTTTCCTTTCAAATAGGTCAAAGAGATTTTGCTCGCGCACTCCGCTAGCTCGGAGCTTTTAAGAAATATTGTCTAGGACGCCATGTTGTTCCTCTCATTTTTTTGGATCATGAAGCCACTGAAAAATATAACTGTATTTCAGGGAATATGCCAGGAAGGGAGAAGATATAGGAAAAAAAACTATACAGGAATCATGAACATGATGAAAGAGATAGTTGAACGATGTTTAATGCATGAAGATGTAAACATAATTTCAAGGAATGCATCAGAATGCGTACTCTCTTCATTTATTTTCGTTTTCACTCTTTTTAATCTTGAATTCATCCATTAATATAATCTTAATTGATTATCCTTTCAATCAACTATCTTATTAAGTCGTTTATTGATGTTTATCCATTCATTTATCTATCTCCTCTTTATGTATTTTGTTTCGTTTATTTCTTCATATACAGTGCATGGCCATACGCAGCGGGGGGGGGGGGGATTGGCCTCCAGAAATTTTGGGAAAAAAAAATTATTGAAAACTTTCTCAAAATTCACGAATAGTGTGTACATTATCTTTCATTTTCACTTTAGAAAATGCAAAGATACCCTCCATGTAAAGCTCGGTTGCTTCGCTTTCGAGATTCTTCAAAATTATTGTTAACGCATCTTGCCCCAACTCCCTGGAAAAAACTTCTGCGTACGGCCATTTCTTCTCGGATGCATTCATCGTAGAAACATGAAAAACTGGTACGGGAGTAGAGGTATCAAGTAGACAAATCAAAGGATTCTAAAAACACTATATGATCAAATTTATCTGCACCTGAAATGCATTTCCACCCCCTCATCTAGTGATACATTAATCAGAAGAATCTGTTGATAAATCGGATCCTCTGGTGAGGGGGAACTTGTTGAAAGACGGTGAGCTACTCAGTCAGCCTTAGGGTCGTTTTTATTTTTCCATATCTGTATAAAGATTGACAAGAAAGTGAAATATCAACGACCTCCTGAATGACGAACTTGGACTGTGTTCTCACGGCGGCATCAAAGTGATCGAGCTTTCTGTTCCTACCTCAAGTCTACATTTCATGATCGGATAATAATAATAGTAACAATACCAACATGCTTATATATTATAGCGCATATCACTGCCAAATGCGTCGCTATGCGCTCAATTTATTAAAATTTATTATTACCCTGGCTTTAGCCCCGCAGCATTTTACAGCGCGGTGGCATTTCAAGGAATAAATTCCTGCCAGGTAACCATTTACCTCACCTGGGTTGAGTGCAGCATAATGGGAATAAATTTCTCGCCGAAGGAAATTACGCCATAGCTGGGATTCGAACCCACGACCCTCTGATTCAAAGTCAGAAGACTAATCCACTGGGCCACAACGCTCCACAGATGCATTGACGTTCCATAGTTTGGAATATGACTTAATTTTGATAACGTTAAAAGCTCACCATTGCCATGATTGCCTGGCTCAAGTCATATCAGGCGTGGATCTCCTGGATAGGGGTCGCATTCTGTCCCCCCCCCCCAATTTTACAAGAAAAATAAGGGTAATCATTCACAAATGAAGGGCGTTTGGTTCTTTAAAAAAGAGAAGGAAAACAAATAGATCATCACTCCCGAATAAAGGCAATCAGGGCTCTTCCCCTTTCTACTGTTTTTTAATGTCGCACTTTCCGCCCCTGAATCTGCGCTTACCCGCGCTTACCCCAAAAGACGCATGTGCCCTCATCTCTGATATTTGTGGCCTACATAAACAAACAGCTTTCTAATAAGCTATGTTTAACTTTTTTCTTTTCATTTTCATTTTCCTGTAATAACTTATGATTTAGATAGATTATCATATATAAATATTAGTTAGTGGGAGCAATGTCAACATTGAAATCATGCCACCCTGTTTTTTTTTATACCACCAAGGAGTTACCATACCACGGACTTTCATTAGCACTGATCGTGATCGGGGGGGGGGGGGGGTGTCCCCCTTCGATTTTGTATATGAGCTTATTGGAGAGGGCGTCTCGTCACCTTAAATAGACTAAAATCTAACGAAAATCACCACCTATGTTCATGAGCATTGCCCTATTGTATAGGGCCATTGAAAAGAAACATCACCACACTCTAAAAAAAAAGTTTACCCAATATTTCGTCAAATAGGAACATGCATGTTGGGTAAAACGATACCAAATATTTTCAAAATTTAACGCAATGTTGCGTTGAAATTTACCCTTAAAACATGCATTTTGCCCAACTTTTTATGCGGGAAAAACACCCACTCTAACATGCATGTTCCCTTTCTACCCAGTATTGGGTAAATTTTTACTCAGTGCATGGTTTTAGAGTGCATGATCATGTTCAAATTAGCAGATCATACAAGCGTGGATTAATGAACCGTCAGAACATGACGTCTTCCATTCCCTTACCCCCACCCTCCCCCTCTCATTACTCTGTCTACATGATGCATACTGATGTATAATATCCCTGTTTTGAAACCGCTTGCACCAGAATTGGAGGAGAGGAACTAGAATTTAGATGAATGAACTTCCACTGACGTAAATGTGATGCGGATGCGGAATGATTCCATTACAGACACAGACATCCCAAGCATATTATGATCTGATGATAGGGGTCTGTGATAAGGTTATTGGTAGTGTATGAAACATGATGGATGTTGACTGCGACATTATGGGAACACTTGATACATTATGATCAAGTGAAATATTGATGATACAATGCAGGATTTTATATGATCTGATAAGTATTTTGTCAGTAGATCTGGGAGTGAATTCGATTTTCAGTCTCTCCCACTTCAATAATCATGCATAACATGTTTTTTTTTCCACAGAAGAGATGTTTTAACCCTTGCCCCTTGAATAATTATATACGCAAGCGTCCCATCAAAAATGAAGGGGACGCGCGAGGTGGGGGCAATGGCCCCTTGAAAACATGATTAAAATCTTTGTCTAAGTAAAGTTTTACATTCCATGCTGTTGCTTGGTGTTCTTTCACCTGTAAAATACGAGCTTTGCCAACAAGAGGACATTTTGAAAACTTTAATTTTTTTTCTCTTTCCATCAACGTACTTGACGTTAACACATCTGTTCTCCGTTTAGCCACTGAAAGAAAACAGTTTCCCGCGCATATAAAAAGGCGGGAAACAACATAGATTGATGTCACATCGCAGAGGTAAGGAGATGCTATGTCTCATCGTCCTAACCTTTAGAAATTGGGTAACAGTCAGGAGATACAGAGACGGGAGCACGTTGCTTGATGATAACTATCACCATGTTTGGTTACAAAAAAAAAGGTTGGATATCTTTTATCTCATTTCATCATGTTATGGAGTTTAAAGGTAGCTTCTAGCTAAAACTAGCGATCGATTTTTCCTATTACAAGCAGCGCCAGAGGTAAAGAAAACAATAATTGTTGTCATGCCTGGGCCAGTTGCTGAGTAAAGCTCTATGAATTTCAAAGTTTAAGAAAAAGGCCTCTCCAAGGATTTATGTGGTCATCATGTAATATTAGATTTTCATTAAAAAATAACAAAGTTTTGCTCGATCGCTTCACTCACTTGCATGCTTAAAAGTAAAATTTCCCACATATATATTTCATGTTGCATCATCTCATATGTTGGCTTTTTACGCCACTTATTTCAAACATGTTCGTCTCAGACTTCAAACTTTGTAGCAAATATTATGTAATGTTATCCATTGCGATAACGTTGCTGTCAGTGAGGGATGTAAATGTACACTGGCTGCCTGAACATTTTCTCAGGACCCTGAAAACAATTAACAACAACAGCAACAACAACAACAACAAAGTAAATTGAATTTGAAACGAGCTGGATAGGATCAATAGGCACTTATGGATGTCACATGATTACAGGGATGAACCCAGGATTTCCCAGAGAGTGCATGGCGGGATGGGGCAAAAATGAAAAAAAAGTCATTAAGAAGGTGGTACTTGTCCCATTTGCATCTTTACACCTAATAGTATGCACTCTAAATGGTTGTCTTAGATTGAAAATAGGTCTAAGCGTCTGTCATTTCGGGACCAAACCAAAATTATTTTAATAATTTTTTATCAATAAGATTGATTTCCCATTTTTATCAGATTTAGATATTTAGTCCACTTTGGTTTGTGTCCCGAGTGCATTAGGCATTATATACACTCTGAAACCATGAGAGTAAAAATTTACCAAATATTGGGTAGAAAGGGAACATGCATGTTTGCTGGGTAAGTTTTCCCTCAATCCTTGGGCAAAATGCATGTTTAAAGGGTAAATTTCACCGCAACATTGTGTAAAATCTACAAAATATCTAACAAACGTGCATGTTCCAATTTTACCCAATATTGGGTAAACCTTTTTTAAAGAGTGTATACATTTAAGGGGGAAAACACTCGCTCTTCATTTAGATGTCTGATGTCTCTGTATAGAGTCACTGAGAATCAGGGTAAAATAATTGCGTAGACGAATCACTATGATGAACAAGAAAGAGATGGGGAGAGGGAGAGAGAGAGAGAGAGGGGGGAGAGGGGAAGAGAGAGCAGAAGGGGGCAGGGGGATGGAGAGGGGGAAGGGGTTTTCATGGACAGATCGTGGCCTTGTCCTACATGTTATGAAGGGAAGAGATAAAAAGAAGTACAGAAATCTTATTCTAAATTTGTATATGAAGGACGTGACCCTTACCCCTTTCTATCACTTTCCACGTGAGCTTACTTTCTTTAAAATCTCGAGTAGCAATACGGGGGCTGACGCGATCCCATGGTTATTATTTATATCATTAAAAATGGGGGAAATGCGAAAAGATTAAGAAAAGAAAGAATGAATCGATACAGAGAAAAACGAATCACGAAGAAGCCATCGTTGAAAAAAAAAAGATTAATTTAAAAAAGGAATATAATAGTAAACAAAATGTTCAAGGAAAATACGTCTGAGACACACAAGTTAATTTGAATAATCAGTTATTAGTTCTAATATAATTACAAAGAAATACAAATCAATATAACGAGTAATGGAGAAATTTAAAAGAAATAAATAAAGGTAGTGATATACACCTATAAGTCAAGAAAAACTAGTTAGTTTAGATAAACCATATACAAAGGAGTCTGATTAATATAGGAAAAGATATAGGGCTTAGGAAAAAACATGTCCAATAATTGTAAGGGAGTAAACAGTTAAGTTCTAGTTAAGTACAGGACTAAGCACAACACGTAATTTTAAAATGGACTTTAATGAATAACCATTCCTCCCAGGGTTGAGTGACCTTCACCTTACTTGGCTGTTCGCTGGTCTTTAACTTCTTGTGCCTGGTCATTGGCCTTGGACTGACTGGCAGGTGTAGAGGAGGATGAGCGAAAGGAAGATGACGGTACTTCACTGGAAGGATGCGAGTTAAAGCCAACGCGGGTACAGTTCGGTCCATCAAAAGTGGAATCTATAAACCACCACCGTATACCTTGCCCGAGATGGCTCCGCCAGATAGATCGTCAAGTGTTGCTTGACTTGATATTTTGAAAGAGCAAAGAAAAAAAAAAGAAATACATTTTGAGTGATGACAAGCTGTGTGTATCGTTATCATGAACGCTATGGCAAGCAGAACGGGTGACGCGTCGCGTCGTGGTGACGATCTTTCTACACATGCAAACATGCATAACAAGCTCGATAACGTCACGCGGTCACATTGGTTAAAACAGCATAAAGTGTAACGCGAGCTCGGGTTTAAAACATGAATGAACTATAGATATTAAGCCAGATATATTTCCCTCAATGATAATCTTCTCAATAATTGATCGCTAGAATTCTTTATTTTCGTTTAAACCAAAATAAATATAGTGAAAATAAAAAATGAAAGGGAAATTTTTTAATAGAAAAGGGAAGCCCGAAGAAAACACAAGAAATGATGATGCGGAATAAAAAAATATAAGAAAAAGCAATTTTGGCAATACAAAAATGGGACGGCCACCGCATAATTTAAGATATTTTCTTTTTCCAAAAAAAACCCCGATATAACTATTATCTGAAATTCGAGTATTCCTCTATCTTGTAGAGTTGGGGACTTAGAATTGTCTTGATCGGTTATGCTCTAAAGCAGACATCTTGAAATTATAGGGATGGAGAAGTTGTCTCAGTTTTTTCACAAAATGGTTCATGTTGGAAATCCGGGACATCAGACTTTAATAACAACTACATTCATTTTAATACAGGCCTCCGTGATCTTCTCTCAATCTAAATATGATGCATATTAATGAATTCAATAAATAACAACATAATAACGAAACTTCAGAAATCTGTTATGGTCTTTCTTTCTTTTTTTTACTTGTTATTTCTTTGTTTATTGTGTTCTTTTTCTTGTTCTTGTTCTTCTTCTCATCTTCTTCTCCCCCTTCTTCTTCTTCTTGTTCTTCTTCTTTTTCTCTCTTCTTGTTCTTGTTCTTCTCCGTTACATACCTGATGTGAGCAAATTCGAAACATTCATTTTTATGACACACTGTGTAGTAGAGACTGGTAGGGGTCGGTGAACCCGTGTAAAGGTAAATAGCCTAGGTGAGAAGAGGAAGACTACAGGTGAGAAACAGATCAGAAGAGAGGATATCATTCTGGAAGTAGTCTGCACGGGCAATTTGATGAATAAGGAGAATCCTAAAAAATTATATTCGACTTTACCTTTCATTGCATGCTCTCACGACTAGACCTTGTAAATATGATAAATTGCATGTTTGGAAGAGTGAAAAATAAAGCCATGCAGGATAACACTTCAACGATTGAAAAGATACTTTTTTTCCATAAAATTGATTAATAGTTTTATGTACATTTGTGAATTCGTTACACATCCCATTATCATGTTATTTGTTTTGTAAATAATATGAACCTAGTAATGGGAGGGACATAGAAAATGAATAATAATAATAATAATAATAATAATAATAATAATGATAATGACAATAATAATACTAATAATAAGAAGAATAAGAAGAAGAAGAAGAAGGAGAGGAAGAGGAAGAAGATGAAGAAATGAAAAAAAGAGGAAGAAGATACAAAATATAAACAAGAAAGAAAGAACAAGTAGAAATAAAAGAAAGAAAGAATAAAAGGGAAAGAAAGAATAAGAAGTAGTTGGACGGACAAGCAAAATACAAAGAAACAGAAGAAAGAGGAGATTGTCTCGGAGAAGGAGAAAAAAAAGCAAAAGACGAGACTAAGAGAGAACAGCAAAAAATGCAAATGTTCATTATTTACAAATCACTGGAACTGTATTTTAAATAGCTTCATAATCATAATCATAAATCTGATAAACGTTAGTGCCCAATCACTGGACTTTGACTTAATATTTTTTGTAATATGGATTGACGGGAGGAAATACACAGTAAAAACGCTGTTTAAGATTTTATACAACGCTGTTTACTATATGAACCTTACAGTATTTGTTTAACCGTTTAAACAATCATGTTTAATTTTTTGAAAATTAGATATTGAAAATTAAACTTTGTTGCTTAAGATTTAAACAGTTGTTTAAACTGTTTAAACAATTGCTGTAAGGTTCATATAGTAAACAGCGTTGTATATTTTTTTTTTACTGTGTAATAGGACACGGAGGGATGGAGTAATTGTATGAATTATGATATCATGATTTATATTTTCTCTGTGTTTATGTTATATAATGCTCATTTTAAGTAGAATATAGACTGAAATGAAGAAACAATTGCCAATTACCGTGTCCGTGCACACAGAGCATTGAAAAACGAAATGCATTTACCCCATCTACGTCCTGGTATATACAGGTGCTGGGATTGGGGACGCGTTCAATGCTCTGGAGAGAATCAATCGTCAACCTCTTCGTGGATCCTACTAATTACTTCTCCTTGGGAAGTATTTAATAATGAGATTGACTCCATTGTTATTTTACGACTCCATTGTTGACTTACAAGTAGAAAACTCCTGCTGAATTAAACCACCATTACCATGTTTCGGATGTTATTATTTCATTTTGTGGCCCCATCTCCCCGTTCACTTCGTTTTTATTTTCCACTTTCGAGGAAGAGATGAGGGGGGGGGGGGGCTATATCAGATCATTGAGTACACATTATTCACGTATAGCAATTAACTAAAACAATCAAGAAAAGGCCTATTAATTTCAAGTTTGGCAAACGTGTAACTTGATCATCACATCCGTATACGTGATATACAACAATTGCTTATGTGATTGTTCGTAACTTTATTATAAAACGTCACTAATGTAGGTTTTTTTATAACTGATCTGTTGGTAATCTCAGCGTGACTATTCAAAGAAATTAAAAAAAAACCTTATCGCATCAACCTGTAGGTAAAAATGTTTGGATTTCAGATATGCATTTGTACTATTAAATCAATTTTATTTTAGCACTGACAATATTTAGAGGCGCACTATCGTTATTACCCTGATCCTGAGCGATATCGTTTCCGGAAATTAATTGAGCCGAGTACCTCATACCTCACATGTGTTGAGCGCAGCAGAGTATGGAAAATTAATTCTAAATTCATCCGACTTCAAAAACTTCAGAATTTAGCAGCTCGCATTGTTCATGTTGTTTCTCTGTCAAATAAACACGATCACATCACTCCTGTTCTTAAAGATCTCCATTGGTGGCCCATAAAGTATCGCATAGTTCTCAAAATTTGTTCTGGTTTATCATTATCTCCAATGATCCGCACCCACTATCAACCTGTACGCACACTGCGATCATCCCAATCAAACCTCTTACATATTTCCCTATCTAAGAAATCCTAGGGCGATCGAGCCTTTGCTCGTGCCGGGCCAGCCCTGTGGAATTCACTACCACAGGAGCTGAAGAAATCTCTGCAACATCCTTTAAGGGCAACCTAAAATTGCATTTGTTCACCAGCAGGTACTAGAATGAAGACGGACATTTTTCCTCCTTTGTAATTTGCCCTTTCTTGTACTTTTCTAAGTTCTCCTTGCTTTTATGTTTTGCTCTCGTCTAAGCGCCTTGAGCATTTAATCAAAATGGACGAGACGCTATATAAATCATATGTTTTATTATTATTATTAAAGAAATTAACGACGTAGCTGGGATTCGGACACAAGAGCACAGCGTTTTCAACACATACGGTTACTTAATTAATTTGAAGTATACTGCTTGCCAGAAAATTTGTTATATCGTTGGAAATACAAATACCTAATCAAATATTTCTAAGTTTGCCCTGTTTGTTAGATCGATTATCGGGAGAACTGGGATATTCCGATTTGCAGCTTAATCTTGAAGTGTTCTGAAAGATGTTTAAGTCATATACCTAACCTCAAGACCAGCTCATAAGGAGCACCCGAGTTTAACGCTCATCAGATTCAGAATCAATGCTGCAAGAATTGAAAATATTTTTGCGAGTGATGGGTAGCGATAGATTCAATACAAAGAGAAAGACAGGGAGTGAATATATTTAGATAAATATATTGAAAGATAGCCTATAGAAGGAGTGGTTGTTTTTTATGTATGCTTTTTTCAAATCGTAATATCAATACTAACCAGATTGATCAACCAAAACAATGTTTAGCAGTAAAGTATAAAAAGCGGTAGAATATTGATTGTGTTTCATTACGAATCCGACAAATATATGTGAACAGTAGCATATGCTGTCTTTATCATGTTTATCTTCTTTTATATTTCAAATCATATTGTGAGCTATTACAAGAGAATAGATATAAAATCAAATCAAGATATCAAAAATCATATTGGCGATATGATGTTGAGCGATTCTAGAAAAGCGCGTTTTCGATGACCAAATGTTCGGCATTCTGCTCGTGTTTGTGCGCGACACACCCACGTCCCGCATTTATTCACATCATTATAGATAAGAAATCTATACTAGTATATTTCTGGAATATAATCCAAAATTTATTATTTAGTATGGAATTACAAAAAAATGTGTGCATCCGTCACTTGGTTCAGTTTACCAAAGGCGAAACTAAACCGAGCCGGCCGGCAACACGTGGAGGAAAACCTGTTCGACACCGGCGGCAGATATCACCAACTTTGGTGTTCGTTTCTCAGATTCCTTGGAAGTTCTGCTCAGTCTAGCCAGGTCCTGACGAAGACAATACGGTGAGCACACATCTAGCAACAGCTGATAGAATTTTCATATGAGAAAAAGAACTTTCCATCCCTTTTTTAGTTTAATTTCTTTGTGTTGTTAGAAGACAAATATAGCGACTCGTCACCTGGTTTTCGTCACCACTGCCGAGCCGCAACAAGTGGATGACGGGCGTGGGAAAGGGAAACAAGAAAAATATGAGAAAGAACGAGAAAAGGATGCCGTCTCTTCCTCTTCCAGTCCTTGTCACTTTGCTTTGTCTTGATTTTTGAGATGATAATGTATCTATCCCCTGGGAGATAAAAGTACATTTGTACTATTGAGTAATCCATTCGCCAAAAAAGGGTGCCGAAGAATAGTACCCAGACGCTGGGCTTCTTTCGTCTCGTTTGGAACCGCGCGTCTTCCGTGGTGCGTTAGCTACTGGTAGTACTATTCTCGTTGGGATGAAAACGAAGATCAAGGGAAAACAATGATGGGGATCAAGTGCTTGGAGGTAAATACGAGAAACAAGGGGAATTATAAGGGATTGGAGAAGCGGGCCACGAACCAACGAGACATAAGTACATATCTGCAGGCTGCCGGGCACAGCGCTTGAATTACTTAGTTTAGGTGACCCGCCATTCGTAAAGACGCAGACAGCACCAAGTGGCTGGGTTTTATTTGGATATGTAGTCTTTGAGATAGTTTCTCTCTAGACTAATGCATTCTTATGTCCAAGAGAGATGTATAAAATCTGCGCTCAACTGTTTGCAAATGTTCAAGAAAGTATGACTTTGAAAAGAAAAGAACGGTGCGCGCGAGACGAAGAAAAAACACAACATACGCCCTGTCTTTTCGTATTTTCCAGACAATACAGATAAAAATAAAAGTTTCCCTTAAAAGTCTTTGTCATAATTATAATATTTGAAATATGATTTAATAAAATGATCTAATCAATTAATTAAAAGCTTATAATTAGCGGATCAATCTACATTATTCACCACAACTCGTTTTTTTTTTAATTTAACCTGTTCGGCGTGCAATGTTGGTCCAACAAAACTCATGAGCAGGAATATGATAACTAAGCTATCATATTGAAATATAGGATATATTATTTAACCTCTGCATGTGTTCCCTAATATGAACTATGGAGTTTAAAGGAACATAATCATGTATACACAGCAGCGTTTCTACAGATCCAAAACAAATTTCCCGAAACTGAATCCCAAATTTCCTGAAATTTATAGACATCCTGAAATTTCAAGTTTGATTTTTAACAAAAATCGGGCAATAATACAGCGAGCCTAAATTTGGTCCAAGTGACCAAAATCAAGGAATTTAACATTTTGTTTACGCTCTCTCTAAAAATAGGAACAATATTACGAAATGCGAGCGCGGAGCGCGAGCGGAATTTTCGTTAGCTATACGTATCGAGGTAAACAATTCTTTAAATACAACATGAATATCAAAAGTTGCAACGTTAAATTGTTGTTGTTTAATTGTTATTTTCAGATTACCCGGAGTTACCTGGATATTTTTTCATTACCCGAAAATTACCTGAAAATGATCCGGATTACCCGGAATTCGGGTAATTTCTTTCAAAGTGGAAACACTGATACACAGAGAATAATCACTTCCAGAAAATCGACCTGTGTCCCACGGAACACCTTGTGCAAAATTCGTTGACTCTTTGGGTGAAAGTTTCGACAAACTAGTTCGTAACAAACCATAAAGATACAAGCAACGTTTTGCGATGACTCTAATTGAATGATACTTTTGGAAGATCATTAAGTTTGGGACAAAGTGACCTCGACTTTGGACTGCCATAGGAAATTCAATTGCGAGAACGTTCGAAAACTTGACATTTTCAATACCATTCGCCAATTGAATGTAGATAATTTAGTATCATCATGACCGTGGCACTGGTGTGTTATGTAATCCAAAGACATCATTTAGGATGTGTATGGAATTATTTATTTATTTTTTTATTGAACACGTTGAGGTGACTTTGTTTCTGTTTCTGTTTATGGTAACTCCGGTATAGGAACTAGGCAGGACAGCGTTTCGCTGGTAAACGCCAAGCTGGTATGGGCCTATAACCAATTACCGACATGACCGAGGAAACATTTTACGTCTATGTTAATCATGGCTGACCTTTAGACAACCGATATTGCTCTCGGATCTTTTTATCAAAGTGGAGATAATGTCAGAGGGGATTCGAACCCACAACCTTACGATTATGAGTCCAATGCTCTAACCACTGGACCACACGACTTTGTTAGAAAAATCTGAGAGTAGGTAACACAAGTAGAGTCAACGATGATAATTCACGAAAGATATGCAATATGCTATCGAAGAATACTCGTTAAGAAATTTAGAAGTTGACTGAAAGAAGAAGAGAAAGTATAGAAGATGTCTACTATGCAAGAACGAAATAACATTAGGAAATTCAAGTGAAAAAACAACAACAACATATTAATGAATTAGGGATAGGTGTTGCAAAAGCAAAAAAAAGAAAAAGAAAAGATAACGGTATTCCAATTAGACTCATCACACCATGAAAACATATGCTCAGGTCTAACCAATTCGCAACTCATGAAGAAACAGAATCAATACCATATCTCGGTTAAGATATATTTACTTTTGAGAATGATAACTCCACGTCCTTTCTCTTATCCTCTGTCTCTTTGATTTTCTTTTTACCCCGGCATCATCACGATCGGTATGACTTCTTGTCATCGCCATCTTTAGCAATGATCGATGTCCTTGATAAGAGTAATTAGCATAACCCGCCTGACCGATATAACGCATCCAGGTTAGCAAACAAAAGGACGTAATAGGTTATACGTGTGGATCAATGGATTACATGCATATGGCAATTTATTCAATTATTCTTCGAGTGAAAAGGAAAAAGTAATCGTGGCATCTTCTGACTGAACGGCGCTCGCTGGTCTACGTGTCCTGCTTGAGCCATGTTGAGATAAGGGTGAAAAGTCATACTTTATAGAACCACGTATGAAAGGAGAAAGAAAACCGTGTTAAACAAACTGGCTCAAGCAATAAGGGAGTTAAGTCAATAAAGTATAACCTAGATAAGATCAGGTTCATCCGAAAATCATTTTGAAAAAAACGATGCAATCTGATATTTGCATAAAAAAGGTTCAGTTTAAATCAATTTAGCTAATAAGCTAGCAAGTTTTAGAACGTTGGTTCTATATGTAATTTAATAGCGTATTTTAGCATCCACTTTGCAGACGCTTTTTGCAACGTTGAAAATCTATTGAAAATGCCCATCAAATCACAATGGACAGATTAGAGGTCATTGTCGAAAGTTGGTGGACCGGGACAGCACATCGTCTTAAGATTCGAATATTCGGAACGAACAAACATTGGAAATATGTCGTTTGTCAAGAGTCCAGGACGACACTGCTGTTTTGATTCACCGATTTTCGACAATGGCTGCTTTGTTATGAAGTGCTTTTGACACAAAATTATCTGCGTTATAAAAAGCGTTTGAGAAGTGATTGCTAAATGCCCTAATTATTTTAAGCGAAATTGAAGACGGGAGAATGGTAGGGTAAAGGGGTAAACAAGGGAACTAGCGCACGCGGGAGAGAAATCGTTTAAGATTCTCAGATGTTATTTTCTGACGCCCTCAGTTTGACTAACCGATGGTAAAGCTTCCTGATTCGAGGAAGCATCCGGAAATTTGAATTTGATGGTTCTCCTGGGAAATAATGACAGAAACACATTCCGAAATAAATCATGTGCACATGATATCCAGCTCATTCCCGCCATTGGGGGTTATACTGACATTCAAATCCGCATTTCATTCTACATGTTTTATCGAAAAGCGAAATAAGAATCGGAGGACATCTTGAAACAGTTCGGAAGCAGTCCGTGACTGTCGGGATGTCTTGCTTTATAAACCTTGAAATTGGGGAAGTGAAACTTGGACATGACATTTATTCAATATCTGTTTTCGAATGTCTTTACCATATATTTAACCCATTTTATACGTGCCACGATCATGATGACTTAGGCCTACATCGATTCTATTATTAGGCGAGACAGAAAAGGTCGCAGCGAGAACTTCAACAAGTTTTAAAAAACCTGTAGTTAGATTTGGTATATCTAACAATGATCGATTTAAAAGTGTGATAATTCATTGTCAGATAAAATGAAAGAATATTTATCATTGAACATATTTTATGAGAAAATCCTCTCTACAAGTCTGAAAGATATGGCTCATGTAACAAAGCCATGATAACATACAATCAATAGATATTGGCACTCGATTGTTTTTACAATTTACAAGCTATTTTTAATGTGACCTTAATAATAATAATATCTGGATTTATAAAGCGCGTTTGCCTGATGATACAAAGTGCTGGTGTTGCCCCGTCTTTAGCTGCGCTGACCACATAGGCACTCCAGCATTCTCCGAGGAATTTCTTCCTACCGGGTACCCATTCACCTCACCTGGGTTGAGTGCATCACAATGCAGGACAATTTCTTGCTGAAGGAAACCATGCCATGGCTGAGAATTGGACCTACGTCCCTCAGATTGAAAGACGAGAGTCAGAAACACTAGACTACGACGCCCCTTGCAACCTTATAGCAACATCACGAAACAACCAGTAAGCATAAATTTAGATGCTACGAATACATGCATAATTTAAGATCATGACATAGACATTTGCTGCTTTTCGATTACCCGTGTTATGACAAAGGGGACACCAGGATTTTTTTAAATGTTATTGTATGTTTGTCTGTGTTTTGTTGGGGGGGGGGGGGGCAAAACCCGAGCACAACGACCTAAATGTGACATATATTTTTTCAGTTGAATGACTGGGGTAATGCATGATTACGCCTACATGGCTTAATCCTCTTAATTTTAAACTCCTCTTTCTTTTTTTTGGGTTCATTTTATCACCTCTCAATTTTTTCACTACTTGAGAAATCAAGGGGGGAGGGGGGTGTCCAGCCCCCACTGGCACCGCCCCTGTCGCTTTCCCTCACTACATTTCAATGACGATAATGAAAATGAGGATTTTTATAATTCATGTTTATCTGATACAAAATTATGCGAGCATGCATGGTTGAGATAATGATGTCGAGATACACGTATAAGATCGTGTTTTGTTGGGGGGGGGGGGGGGGGGCAAAACCCGAGCACAACGACCTAAATGTGACATATATTTTTTCAGTTGAATGACTGGGGTAATGCATGATTACGCCTACATGGCTTAATCCTCTTAATTTTAAACTCCTCTTTCTTTTTTTTGGTTCATTTTATCACCTCTCAATTTTTTCACTACTTGAGAAATCAAGGGGGGAGGGGGGTGTCTAGCCCCCACTGGCACCGCCCCTGTCGCTTTCCCTCACTACATTTCAATGACGATAATGAAAATGAGGATTTTTATAATTCATGTTTATCTGATACAAAATTATGCGAGCATGCATGGTTGAGATAATGATGTCGAGATACACGTATAAGAACGTTTTATGGTTTTTTGCCACGTCGTTTACTATATTATGAACTTTACAGTTGTTTGACAGTTCAAACAAGTGTTTAAAATCTTAAGCAACTAAGTTTATTTTTCAACATCTAATCTTCAATAAAAAAAGCATTTAAACTGTTAAGCAGTTATTGTAAAGTTCATGAATTAAACAGTTGTATAACAAATTTAAACAACGTTTTTACTGTGTAATGATGTTACAAAACAATGTAATTGATGCCCGGATACATAATCTTTTATGTTTGGTGCTAGCATTATGATCATCCGTCTTTTCTGTTTTCTCTGTTGTCCGATCCACGTAGAAACGTCATTCGAGCTCCGTCACACCAACGAAACCGACTCCAGACCGATCAAAGTTATTACGTTATTACCAATGACATAACATCGGTCGGTTTGGAGTCCGTTTCTTTAGTGGGACTGTAACATAAAGGTTCAGGGTTCCCAGTCCAGCCAGCTAGCTAGCTCGCGCGTGCACGGTCAAATGCAATTAACCACATTGTCGGTTTTGGCGCCAAATAAATGTTCAAATATCCTTGTTATTGCGTAATCCTATACCCTTCTCTTTCAATGACGTTTGTAATATTATTCAAGGATGATCTCGTATTTCACGAGAGAAGGATAGGCTCGTTGATTGTTTGTGAAAGATGGAAATTGAAAATTACCGAGATGCCCAAGAAAACGTCCTCGACCATGTTGTTTGAGATTAATCTCGTTTGCTTTTGTTTTTAGAAATTTAGAGCCATCTATTTTGGTCAGAAAAAATTATAATGAAGAAACAGTAAGGAAATTTAATGCTGAATGAATGTTGAAGATGACGTTGAAACATTGACTTTGTTTGTTGAGGTTTTTTTTATAAAGAAAACAATGATGTTTATATCACTGTATATTCGAATTAATGAATTATTGAACACATATACAAACGTCAAACAATAGACATTATACTCCTCCCGCTCAGATCAATATAGGGCTAATAGACAATATTATTTGTCAGTGGCGTAATGAGCCCCCCCCCAAAAAAAAAAAAAAAATAAAACATGAAAAAATAAGGAGGTCAAACACGATGAGACAAAATTTTGAAAAAATCGTAAGAGACCAAAAATCTTTAAATTTTTAAAACGAAATTCTATTTTTGTAAACAGATTTTGATATGTTAGTCAGGAAATATAATCATATTCCATCCCTTTTCACCCACAATTACAATAGTACGAGTGCTGTTGATAGGATATATAATTCAGTCCCCCCCCCCCAAAAAAAAAAAAAATTCTTCATAAATTTGGGCCGTAAAAGCGGTGTTGAATTCAGCCACAAGTTTAATGGGTGTAAATGTGTTATTACAAGGCTTGTCTTGTTTTGCTCTGATTACAATAAATATCATGATTGTGAAAAGCAAAGAAAATAAGGGATTTTAACATGTAAGAGCTATTATTTTAACTGTTATTTTTTTATTTGATTAGGCGTATGTGTTGATACAGCTCAAGACGTTGAAAGCTGATTTCGGATCTTTGAATTATATGATTGTGCTTTGTTCTGATGACAAAAAATTATGATGATGGATATCAAAGGAAACAAATCAATGTTGAAAAGTGAAAACTACTTTTTTACTTTGTTTAGCATATGCTTGTAAAGTAAAAAAAAGAAAAAAGAACGTTATGGAAATGCTGCATGGTTGGAGAGCGAGAGAAGACATGCGGAATGTCAGTTCACAAGCATGTTAGCGGGATGATGGCGGCTAATTAAATGGATCCCGGTCATGAACCTTTCTCTACTAAGTAGACAGAATGTCTGCGCTGGAAATGTCCATTTTGCTGACGAATAATTGGGCTAATTAAGCCCAAAACAAGGTGTTCGAACGTGACTTGTCGACGGACGAAATCATGCATTAGAACAACAGAACAACAAATATTAATCAAGGTCTAATTAACGAGGAGGAGTTGGAGTTGAAGTTGGTTACATGATTAGAGGGTGGGTTGACTTCGCACCCCTCTCGTGCAGATAGGAACCCTTGGTGCCAGGTTCTTAAGCTCCGGGATTAGGATGGGTGATGCTGATGATGAGTGAATGGTCGTTATAAGGAGCTGGTTGAGGTTATCAACCACGAATCTTCTCCTCTTTAACCTTTCCAGAGAGGCTTAGCCGTCTATGTTTCTACGTTCTTGCGAAGGTAAAGAGGTATGATCGCCCGGTGATCAAACATGACTTCATGAATGTGCAGGTTGTGGGTTCGAATCAGGTTCATGTACTGTAACCAAGATTCAGCTCCTTTCCAGAATGGCTCAAACCTATAGCTCACGACGATTATCATAATCAGATGAAACTGACACAAAATTAGATTTGACGAAGATTACTTTCAAATTCTTACGTACACTGTTTCAAATATTGCACGAAAGTATATTCATGATGTTGATAATAAATGCGTTAAGAAGCAAAGTCGTTAGAAATTGTATCTGAAAAGACAAAAATTGGCACAACTGAATTTGAATTCAAATCTTCAATGAACGATAGAGCTGCATTAACACAAAACTTGATTAATTATGATATATTGCCCACAAATTAATGTCCAAATATCGCATATTTACCATTGCTAAAAAGACTGTGTTATTTTGATTTCTTTAATGTTTTATTTCATATTCTATTTATCAATATCTTGCCCCATTCATTAAAAGGGAAGTTAGCCGTAACGAAAAAATTGTAAAAAATAACCCCAATAATTATGATAAAAAAATGATGAAGGCTTGATGAAAATCCATCGAAGATTAAGAAGATTATTAAAATTCTAACTTTTTTTATTTGTGACGTCAAATGTAATATGAAATGTATAATTTTCAAATTTGTAATTTTGTTTTTCTTCTTTCAGGAGCGGGTGTGAAATAATTTTTATTTTGATTTATTTATTTATTTTATTTTTTTTTCTTTATCTTATACTGCAGGGTAGGCCTGTTCAGTTATGCAAAGCTGCTTTCCAAAGGCGCCCTGCAGTTTAACAAATAACTCTACATCAATAGCAATTCAATGTATGTAACAAAACAATGAAATAAAATCAGAAAACATTAAAAACATATAGAGTGAATCAATAAGTATCATGGAATCGTTATATCAAGTTATTCAGTGTATGACAATCAGAATTTTGATGATTTACAGTGTTTTTTGAATGCATATACTGAAGGCACAATAAAAACCATTTTCAATTTTCTGAGAATATGACAGTTTATTGAATTTTTAACCTTACGAATTGTGGGAAAGCTGCTCGCAAAATGACGTCACAAAACGAAAAATTAAGATTCGAATAACTTTTTTTATTCTTGGATGGATTTTCATCAAACCTTCAGCAATATTTTTTTTATTATTTTTCTACTATTTTTACAATAAAGTTTTTGTCAGGGTGAACTTTCCCTTTAAATCCTAACAGTCTTGACATAATATTAGCTGTTGGATTGATCATAGACCATAGATAAATCAAGGGGAGTTATAATCTAAATTATGAATACAAGTAAGAAGTTATTTTCACGGTATATCCATGATAATTAGTAATTTTGTGAGAAAACAAATATTAATTTCCCCCCTCGGAAACCTGATCGTGTTGAACAAGAAAAGGGGAAAGTTGTTTAGAGTAAAGGGACAATGAACCAAGTGACACCGTAAGTAAATATCTGGGAGGTCATTCACCTTCGTAACAACACCTATAGATATGACCCATTTTCAATGGTGTTTGAGAACAATTAAGTGCTGTTGTTGTTGATGGCGTTGTTAATGAATTTACGTTCGAAGAGATGACAGCAGATGTCTTCTTTGAATATTCTTATACTTTTTTAATATTCTTATCAATTATTGATTCAACTAATATACCATTTATTACCAGAAATATTGCAAGAATGGTTATCATACTACGTTACCATTCTTGATGGGGGGGGGGGGGGGGGGGGGGGGGGGGAGGGCACTGTAAAAAAGACAAAAGATTAAAAAAACAGCACAATCAAGTACAGACTCGTTTGATAAAATTGGATATTTAACTATTCTTTTTTTGGAGGGGGTGGTTATGATTTACATATCTGAGATGAACAATCATTATTATGATTTTTAATATAAAATTGTTGCTATTAATAGCACAGCAAAGATGAGGAAACAAACCATGTTTTGTTACGAAAAATACAATTAGATCAATCGTAAATAAAGAGGCTTTATCAATCAATACAATAAGATCAGTCGTCTTTACCAGACATTCGGGTACCATTTCGATACTATCAATTTTATTATAGACATAATAGCAAACAAGAAATAAATAAATTAAACAATGAATGAAAGAAAGAAATGTAGATAAATTGTAAAGAATGGAAAAGAGAGACACTAAAAATAATGAGAGAAAGGAACTAATGGAGAGATGATGGTAGGAATGAAGAATAGAAGCAAGGAAAAAGGGAAGGTAAGAAAAAAGACACAAATAAGAAAAGGAAGGCCAGAAGAATAAAAGGGAGGACGTTTACATACACATTATAGACGACATGGACGAGAGGCGATGAATGAGAAGAGGGACAAGAACAGAAATAAACAAAAAGAGTTGACATACATCATTATGCTGAAATTTTCATCTATTTTTGTTACGTTTTGTTCATACTTTTTAGGAGAGGAACAAAAATACATCAAAAACTTAAAGAATCACGAAACATTTGGTAATTCCTTTCCATTTCATTTCCCTCGTTTCCTTTTTATTCGCATTTCAGAAAGAAATGTCGCCCTCTTTTGATATACTATTTATTACTTTACCCCAGAATCCTGACAATACGTGAGCGAATAGTTGTGGCAGCTAGCGGCGACGGAACACACACACACTCATGAAACCCGAGAGTTTCCCCAGGTCTCCTCATGCATTATCCCACTCGAACCCACTCCACGAGAAACGTGATAATACCTCGTTAATCTTCTTAATTAGTGAGGTTACAAATGTTTGTTTTGAATGTCACACCGAAAACCAAATCTTTTTCTTTCCCGTTCGGGTATAATGTTGAAAAAACAAACTATCTATTACCGGAGTGATTTTGTAGAAGTATACCTCTGTTCACCCCTCCTCATATTGTATTACATCAGCAGCAGAGGCTATTTTTTTTCTTCAATTACGAAAAAAACACCTTCGAGGAAATATGCCATTTCTTCTCGTAAAACGAGCCATTGATACTTCTTACAATGTTATTCAGTTCGAGGACAGTTCTATCATATTTAAGTCGATTTTATTTCTGAGCAGTAGGGGATAGCCAACATGTAACTTAGACTAAGAAGGGGTAGATCGTTATCGCGAAAATAGGATACAGGAAATATAACATTTCGAGTTTAGAAAAGCAAATTAATGAAATGATAGTGTGCAGGTAAATTATTCCCAGGGGTAAAGTGGATCGTATATGTTTTTTAAATGATTATTTTTCGTCTAACGTTTTACACATGCATTGTTGGACAGCCTGGATTTGAATAATAATATTATAACTACAAATTATATTATCTAGTGATTTTAATATGATTCTGACCATTTACTCTTTCATGTCTTTTAAATTTGTTGGTCAACTTGAATTTTTGAATAATTTTCACATGATTAGATTATATTAGGTTTATTTATTTCTGTTCAACAAAATTTTCAAAATATAATAAAAATAAATATATACAATATAATACAGACAGTTAAATGACATTTCATAACAAATATTGAAGACAAATTAAACAAAACTAAAGTGACTTGCAATTATTTTATCTATAAAAAGAATGTGGAAATTAACGGATTAAAAAAGACTCTCAGAACGGTCTTTTCAAATTTCATGGTATATTCTGTCAGAGGGGCACTTAATTGAATTTATATCGAAAGATTACTAGATTCTTGTCAAAGTGAATATAATTTCTATTTGAAAATGACCAGATTATTATCGTTTTTACAAGAAGCTTTTTTTTGTTGCTTAAACAGAAGTTCTGTTAATGCCACTCTGATATGTCTGAATAAGGAATCTATTTAAAATTGAGTTAATTACTTTTAGAGTCGGGGGGGGGGGGGGGTGAAAGGGGGATTATTCGTTTGGACCCGTATGCTTATACGTGTTACATAGGTATGCTATACAACTACACTTGGAGATATATCCTTATTAAGGGGAAGTTGCGCTTGCAATTATGTTCATTGTAAGCATAATTAAATTTAATTTAGAATGCCTTTAGAATTTCATTTTAAGAATGCTAATAGGCTAACATTAATTCTAAAATTGATGATTAAAGGAGATAAAGTTGTGTTTAACATAAATTTGTGGTTGTCAATTATACGTTCTGAAATCATGTGTGTGTTATTTTGTTTAATTCATTGGATAATTGTTTGATGAACTGAAAGAGAGGAGATTCAATTTAGGAATCTTACATTAATTACCAACATCAATGGATATAAGTATACGAAATTATACAGCTGGCATGAAATTGAGTAAGAATGGATTTGTCAACCCTATCATGCCTATTTAGGTGGTTTTGTGTTCTTGTGAAAACTGTCTTGTGAAATTAAGCGAAACCTTAAAATGCAATGATTTCTGCTTATTTTACAACCTATTCATATACATTTTCAGTGTTTGGCATGTCTGATTTTCTTTATTTATTGTTATCATCATATAGCTTTGGTGGACTTTACATTTCAATATACAGGTCGAAAGAAAAATGTCACCTCCACGACAAATAGTTGATTTGAAGAAAAAGAAGGGGTGGAATACATTGCTATACATTAGAGATTTCTTCAAAATCAGATATAAAATAGGAAAGTTATTAAAAGTTTCGCTTATTTTTACAAAACTTTGCTAAACGTGTGTGGTTTGCGAATCAGAGGTTCCACGGTATCACGTTGACTATTTATTTTGTATTTTATCACAGAAGTTTGAAAATAGCACATTTCAATTTTTGAAGATTTTATTTTAACATAATTAAGAAAACCCGTCATTAAATCACAAGAGGTTGTAATAATGGCAATTCCATATTCATGTAGGCATCGAAATAATAAAATGAATGTCTAAAAATAATAGATAAACAAATGAACGATATAAATTTGACAAAAGAATAATAATAATAACGTTTTATTTACCCAGGGTAACCACTTCAGTTAGGAAACTGTATGCTCTACCAGCGGGCCCTGCATAACATAATACTGTTATTATCATACCCTATTCCATTCTAAATATTGAGCACCTAGCGAGAAGGCAGAAGGTCCCACTTTTTATATATATAAATCTTTGGTATGTCTCGGCCGAGGATCGAACCTACGACCTCCCGTTCATGAGGCGGACGCTTTACCACTGAGCCACCATGTCTGGTAATATCATTATTGTTTTTAATCATACAGCTGGCATGAATGGATAGGTCAACCCTATGCCAATTTAGGTGGTTTTGTGGTCTTGTGAAAACAATTTTGCGAAATTGATGAAGCGAAACAAAGAAAAGATGAATAGATAAATAAATAAATGAAATTGAAAGGTTATTGATTGATGCCCTTTTTGCCGTGTCAATAAGCATGGTAAGCGTGAGCTGTCATTATTTCTAGATAAATATTTTCATGAGTTTTTATGAAAATCCTGCTGGTGATTTTTCCAGCATATCAATTTCAAATGACCCCCCCCCCCAAAAAAAAAATATCACTGATGCAATATGGGAGTTCCCATGCATGCACCGAAGCACACGCGCATACAATAAACTCACCTCCATCATGACCATTATTTTAAATAATAATATTCAACAATGGCATCGACAAAATGAAATAAATCACTATGTTTCCATGTGCAACACGTGATTGTGACAACCAGAAGAGCACAAGTGTTATATAGGCCTTCTTTATGTATGTTTATCTCACTATATATAATAAGGCCGTCGAATGCACGACTTAGCACAGCCATGACAGCAGTAGAGGCATGAACGTTATATATTTTTGAAGGGGGGGGGGGGTCAAACATATGTAATTAGGGAAACTCTGGTATATTAACGATGGTTTGAGTATGGCCAAATGTGAATAATGTACAAAGAGAGGAAAAGAAGTTAAAGATATCGAAATGTGAAAAGAGTTAACGTTTTCAAGACAAAACCGCACGTTGAATATTGTTCATTGATGATGAACCTTATTTAGGAAAGTCAAAATATTACTCAATTCATTAAAACTTACTATGACCCGGCATGGTGGCTTAGTGGTAGAGCGTCTGCCTCATGAACGGAAGGTCGTAGGTTCGATCCCGGTCGAGTCATACAAAAGACTTTAAAAATAGGACCTTCTGCCTTCTTGTCAGGCGCACGACATATGAGAATGGAGAAGGGTAAAAACAAGTTATAACAAAAACAAGTGTGGAGCGTTGTGGCCCAGTGGATTAGTCTCCGGACTTTGTTACAGAGGGTCGTGGGTTCGAATCCCAGCCATGGCGTAATTTCCTTCGGCAAGAAATGTATCCACACTGTGCTGCACTCGACCCAGGTGAGGTGAACGGGTACCTGGTAGGATTTATTCCTTGAACGCTTTAGCTCAGCTACAGCCGGGATCATAATATGATACCAAGTATCAAAGCTGAGTTGAGTATAATTATGCACATAGTAACTGCGCTATATAAATTGAAATATTATTATGTTAGGTTATGCAGGGCCCGCTGGAACAAAATAGGTACAAACTACAGCTACAGAGTTATTATTATAATAACATTCTGCACTTTGAAGCACACATGTATAAATTAGAACACACTACTTCGTCAAAAGAATCAAAGGAAACGTATAAAGTTTTACATTCACAATGTTTATAAACGGCGCGAAGTTGGATTTTGCATACTTTACCTCAATCATAGGCAGAAGATCTCGACTCGATGAAAATTGCTTCATTAATTTGAATTATCCGGGTAGGCCCGTGTACTTTTCATTTTGCAATAGATAGGAAATATTGACTTATCATTGACAAATTATAATTTCTAGACATTACTCTCAAATCTGTCAATATTCTTATGGGGAAGTTTCGGCGAAAAGGGTAACACGTTGCGCCTGTGCTAATAAAATTAAAATAAAATCTTATTATGTCGAATAACCCGGTGTAATACTTCGATTGGCCGAGATAAAACGCGAAATCACGGGTGCTGCATGACCAACGCAAGAAAGTGCATCTAATTTCGAAATGTGGAAGCAACTTATTTGAAAAGGCTGGCTGGCATCCAAGACAAGAATCAATGATCCCCAATCATGCAGTTTGCAAGAGGAGTATTAGTAATTCACATTAACACTTTACTCGATTAACCGGAAGTGATAAAGATCGATTGCATTCCTGATAGCGCGAAGAGTAATTGGTCGCAAACTTCAGTCAGGGGTTACCCCCTTGCCCCGTCATATTCCCACTTCTTGGGGATGATACAATAACCTTAATGACACAATTAGGATTTAATGAATGAGTAATCATGTTACACAGATTAAAACAAGGGAAATGTGTTGGAGAGAGAGATAGAGAGAGAGAGAGAAAGAGAGGGAGAGAAATGAGAAGGAAATCTGATTCACTCTTAAACATTTAAACACATGTCATGACACACATCGTGTTTAACATTGCACTTTGTCATAATTAAACACGTTCAATTAATAATTCCTTTGATCACATCAAAACTCCTCATTCTTATTGAAAATTTAATAAAGAAGTTTGATTTGGAGAAATAGCCACTTAAATATTACATTTTATTCATAAACTGTCTGACGTGTTTATGATTTTATATTGATCATGTTTAGACGTTAATGATAAAAATAAATATATTGTTTTTACAATAAGCGATATCAGGGATTCAAAGTAAAATGATATATTGTCTCCAATTAAACTATTTTCCTATACAAAAGTGACATAAATTACAAATGCATCTAAAAGTTACATTCACAATCATGATAGCATTAAGAGTCAGATTGCAAAAAACACATTCGATTGCTAAATTCACAGCCTGCATAAGCATCTAGCATTTAATGAAGTAGAGGCTAAAGGAAAAAGAACAATTTGAAAATGATTATTGCTTGAATTTCGTTATATATAACGAAACATTAAAAATTCTTATGGAAATTAAAAGACTTTCTGAAAAAAAAAGTGGGTGAACTTCTCGGCAATACGCGCCTACGTTGTTTTCACCCAACTTAACATGTAAACATTATCATGGTCATGCTGTGATGTTATGGGCCAAATGACTTCTCGAAACGCGTTGGCAGTTTTTTTTTTTAATCTACCGCAAGTATTCAATTGTTTCACATATTTTCATCCATTTTGTAGCTAAATTACTTATTTATGGGAATGAATGAAATTTTCTGATAATGGGAACCATTTCTGCCACAAACGATCCTAAAAAAAAAAAAGCTCTGGCTTTCATATTCGGTGACATCCCCCCGGCCGTCGGAACTAAGAAATGAATGCCCCCTCTTTTTCAACACAATTATTTTTCCTTTTTCATCGGACAAATCATCTGGTGCTTATCTGATTGCAGAATGACTGGATCTTACTCGACAAAGAGGATCTCCGTTATAACTGTTCCTCGTGAAGGTGTGAGTTCCGGCTCTTCAACAAAGCGTTTAGGAACGTCAAAACTGTATTAAGGTGTTATTATGACGCATTTGCTAACTGTCAAAGTTTACACCAATGAATCACATAGCAGACAGATATTGTCAGATCAGTTATTGCAACTAACGGTACCATGTCACTATATGATAAGGTGTCGCATGATGCGTCGATTTCCCATGCGTTATTCGAAGGAGATACTCTGGCTAATTACCTCAATATACACATGCGCTGCGAATGTGACGCATATTATGTGTTTCCAATGACGCAATGCGTCATTTCGGTGAGTATGCCCACGGTCTCCTGATCCGATTACAAGCAACAGTACAATGCCAATATGATAAGGTGTCGCATGATGCGTCGATTTCAACTGCGTTATTCATGGGAACTAACTCGGGCTAATTACCTCAATAAACATGCGCTAAGAATTTATCGACTCATTCTTTATAAGATTTCCGCCATGACGCAGTGCGTCATTTCGGTGAGTGGAGCCAGTCTATCCTGCAAAATAGCGTTAAAATTTCGAGAACTACCACCCCAAATATTTTAAAACCATGAAAACGTTGTGATTTTATTATGAATAGACACATGTGACAATCATCTCTAATCATGTATTAGTGCAACTTAATAGCTTGTTTGGTACTAAAATCATTCATAACTAGAATGATCATTTTCACCATTAAGGCATAGAGAAATAGCAGAGTCAACTTAAAAAGCAATGTAAAAGAACTTGATATTTTCGGTTTCCCTGAATTTTAGCACAGAGTTAGACCATGTTACAAATCGCACGACAGTTCGAAACTCGCACTAAACGTGTTAAATGGCGTCTAGAAAAATCGTGGTACATAAAAAGAGACGTTGAGCAATTAAAGACGATCAGCGTCTCACTCGTCCCCTCTTGCTTAACGTCCCCAGCTGTAGAACGATGCGCTTAATTTGATCGCATCTTCGCGCCAATTTACCACCAAGACAGAACACGCCCGTACAAAGATCTGGTTCAGGTCGGGTAGTTTTTTTTTTACTTGAATCTCATCAGTTCCCTTATCCCAGGGAATGAGATATACACCACATTACTTACGAGTCGAAAGATATTTCCTATCCTTGTTTTTTATGCTTTGACGAGGATTAGATTAAGAGAAATGAATTGTGATGGATCGGGTAATTATCATGGTTTATAGTCGGCGGAGCCTCTGCGACGTACCATGTAACATTTAATTAATATACAGTCATTGATTGTTAATTTTGCCATTATAGTCCGAAGATAACACGGATTTCCGAGGCAAGAATCGTGCCGATCATGCCGATTGGTTGAAAATGGTAACTATTGCCAGTAGTACATTGATGCTCGATCTTGGTCTGTGGTGCCTTAAGGCATATTTTCAATGCCTTGGCCTTGCACTTTCATGCCTTGACCTTGAGCAGGCCTTGAGGATTTGAAGCCTTGAAAACCCAATGAATTTTCAAGGCGTTGTCAAGGCATATGTTTTTTTCCCCCTTTATTTCGAATATTGATTTTGTGGATGGGTCATCATTTTACTGCTACTATCAGGTCTATCACCAGATATGTCAGTGGCGTACAGATAGGGGCTTGGGGCGCTTATCCCCCGAAAAAAGTGCCTAAGAAAAAAGAGAAAAGTAAAGAAAAGGAAAGCGAGAACATGGAGAATGATGGAATACGATATTGTCTTCTGAGTATTATATCAAAATCTATAAAAAAATTGTATTTTTATAATGAAAATGTCGAAATTTTTGCTAGCTCACTTCGCTCGCTCGGAACCTTTAATAAATTTTGCCCGATACAAGATACCCGCCACAAAAAAAAACGTTTGGCTCATTACGTCATCGAGCTATGTAAAGAAAGAAGGGACAGTTACAGAAGAAAAAAAAAAGGAAGACAAAAAGAAAATATGAAATGGATTTTTTTTAATCCCGTAAATACAAGAATGTTAAAAACTGTCAAAAAATAGATTTGAATTAACTAGATGGATTTTTGGCTCGCTCGTGATATTTCAGAACCTCTCTCTTGCCATACAAATATATTTTGAAAAAAAATGCCTCTTTCTGGTGAACTTTATACTCAGAGATGAATGGCTTTAGCAATGGTTTGTTAGAGATTAGATCAAGCCTACCGATGGATGTTTCTTTATAAGTATTTCCATGTTTATTCCTTTAAAGGAAAAGACAAGTGTTTAATTTGATGATTATGGTGGCGACTCGGGGAGAAAAAAAAAAAAAAATAGAGGAATCAATCATTTACCACACCTATATCGTCGCTCATCCAAACAGCATTGACTCCGTCAGAATTAACCTCCAACTTCAACTTAAAAAAAGATGATGGTAATGTAGCGACGGATTTCGAGTGGTCTTAAAATAACTGAACATGCGGCTAAATTTAGACCATCGAGGAACACTTTAGTTCTACTGCGGCTGTTGGTGGTTTGCTTTATTTAAGTGAATGATTCCGAAGGGTTTTAGATTTGTGGCGGCAATAGCGTGAAAAAAAAAAGTGAATCGAAGTCGTTGTGTGACCTCAATTTTTTTCTTATTCATTGTTTTATGATCATATTTTTCCTCCAAACTTCCTTGCACGAACAACATTTTGAGGATAATCATTTTATCTATTCTAATGGTATGATCTGATTTCATTATCCTTTTCTTGAGAAAATGATGTAGTATTTTACATTTTCCTTTTCTTTTTTCTTTTCTCTGTTTGATTTCCTTAGTTTTTTTTTTGTTGGGGGGGGGGGGTGGGGAGGGGTCCCTGGCTCCAAGCTTCCCATCTGTACGCCAGTGACTTTGAATAGGCCTACATTTTGTGCAGAAATAAATGAATAGAAATCAAAATTGAATGTATTTAGCTTTTTCGTAAGTCTTTATTTCCTGAAAAAACTGGCAACGACATCACATATACAAAAATAAAATTTTGACGATCGGGCAATACCATGAATACGACCCAAATCAAAATAGCAACCGAAAATTTCGCTACCGCCCCCTCTTAAGAATATTCAAAATCTTCCCCCTACTCAATTAGTGCATTTGATTTCTACCTTTCTCTCGTAATAATGGTTTCATTGCATTTACTTTTGAATATGCCGATTTTCACGAGTCAATAATATAGAGGACAATCAATCAAAATAATTTGTATACAATCAGATAAGTCGGTTTTTTTTTACTGCTTCATATCCATATGACATGGCTGTAAATACATATATCGACACGTGTTTCTTCCCTTCGTGTTGCAGCACAAGAACAAAAGGTTATCTATTCATGTCAGATCATGATTATTAATAGTCATTATGGTAATGAAGCTATAAACACAAAATCACAACAATTACCCCAAACAGATAAAGGTTCAAACTCCTTCCCGCATCTCTTTTAAATGAATCTCTGTATTTATTGCGCGGGTGGTCGCTGATGCCTTTTGCGATAATTCTTTTATCTGATGAAAAACTGCTCTATATTTACGCGGACAGCGGCCGTACAGAGTTACACGTGCCATCTTCACACGCATATTTTCCATTATTGATCAAAATCAGATAATTTTTTTGTCACTCAGATAATTTACAATGCTTTCAGGATGCGTTATCCCCATTCATGATCTGATAATATTGATGTTTGCTTGTATCGCCGGAGGAATACCTCTCTCCGCCGAGCTCTCCGGGCATGCCGGGGAGAGGATCTGTCTCTCCGCTGATAACGAGTTGCACCGATATTTCCAAAGCTCATACATTGTTCGCTTTGTTGTAAGTGCTGCTCAATTTACCGTCGTTTGAAAACAACCTCGGGAGTTATATCAAGATTCTATTTTATTTAACTTTTGCTGCTTAGAATTTATCCCGTTTAGGGTGCGTTTATCCGCCACTTTTTTACCCTATAATCATGATTCCAATCATGATTCAAATCACGATTCTGCAGAATCACGATTGCGTTTAGTCGAAATTGAATATAATCATGATTAGAATCACAAACATGAACTACGAAAAAAAGGGCGTTTGGAAAGACGTTTCTGCAGAATCACGTACGAAAATGTTCGGATAAACGATATCGTGATTTGAATCATGATTATATGACGTCATTGTGTCGAGCTATTTCCGGTTCTTGCCAAGGCGCGCGCCCCACGTTGTCACATCACATGTACGTCGCCGACCTCCAATTAAGTGTCCAACGTTGACCTATACTTCCTGGGTCAAACTGCGCACTGTGATGCGCACTGGATCGGTCCGAATCCGAGGAGAAACAGCGTTGGAACGAAGGTCGTCTAAACCCTGATTCTGTAGTAATTGTGATTCATGTTTGTGATTTGAATCATGATTCCAATCATGATTCAAATCACGATTCTGGCTTGAGGTCGGATAAACGCAGCCTTAATATATTATTGAAAAAAGGCTAACAACGCCAAAGAAAAAAAAAAGAACCAGAAAACTGAAAATGAAACTAAGAATACATTAATTTGTGTCTTTATCGTACTAGATACATTCAGTAGAATAAAGTAACTCAAGTAATGAAAAATGAATCACCTTTTATTTCGAATAAGGTTTTACTTTATATATATATATATATATATATATATCAGAAAAGTTTATACTTCATATCGTTATTTTGTATCCCTTCTAATATTTATTATTATTATTATTATTATTTGTTTGGCGTCACCTGTGCCTGGGAGGCGAAAAGCGAACTGAATCACTATGACCCGCAGGTCTCTCCTCCCGATATAACTGATTGGGGGGAATGCAGGTGGACCACTACACCGGGGTTTCCCCCTACTCTTATACGAATAGTGAAGTGGGTTCTTTACGTGCAAAGGTGGTGACTCTCCTCTACACGGGGCCTCCATTTAACGTCCTATCCGAGGGACGGAGTGTTTTCCATTGTAACATAGCCTGCATCTATGAAACATGGGAGAGACGTTTACACACAACGCACTGGCTTCGGTCATCCGCCCGGGGTGGACTCGAACCCACGATCTTTGGTTCGACGGGCAGACGCGTTACCGACTGAGCCAACACCGCTCTCAATCATATCATGACTATATTGTTTGTATTTTCTAAATATTATTTTTGTTATATTGTTTATGTAAACTCATTTCAGTCGAGGAATTTTATATATCATTTTGAACATAGAAATAAAAGCAAGTAAAAAAAAAAAAAACAATCAAACGAACTAGAATATAAACATAGAAACGGACTATTCTATAACTTCATTTCAATATATATAGTTCACTTTCCTCCTTCCTTTTCTCTCTGTTTTCTTTCCCTTTCTTTTCCCGAGGAATCACTCAAGATTTCTATTTTCAACATTGATTTTCATTTTAATACATTGTTTGAAGCAGACATATTCTTCTTTTGATGTTAAAGAAAGTGAAAACAAAGAAAGATATGGAATAATTTGTTCAAAAGCATAAAAGATATTTTAATTTTCTTTTTCATGTTTTGTTTTTTGAAATAATAAAAAAATCCTTTCAGAAAGTATAAACATAGGGCTACATCAAACATATTGTCAAATCAAACACATATTAAGGAAAATCGGCCTAAATGTGTCCCCCAAAAGAAAGTAACAAAAAGTCCATGATATCGAACGGATGAACTATATCTCAACCAACTTATGACAATGCTTGAATAAACAAGAATTGCACAATTATTATTTCTTTAAAACCATTTTCCGGTCAATATATCTCAGCTGTTTTCATGGCGGTTTGGTCATCACACTCGCTTGCCCATGTATTGGTCAGTTGGTCACTTTACCCATGGTCAACAGAGGATGCCCATGTGACCAGATGACGAAATAATCAAGTTTGGTAGGTATGATTTTAAAACAAACACGTGCACGTTACTAATATCCGAAGCATTTCATTTATGTCAGATGAAAACAAAACAAAACAAAACACAAGTTGTTAACGGGCATTAATTGCCATCATGGACTAAAACCTGATAACTAATATACACTGTAAAAACTGTGGTGTTAAAACTGACACCAGTTGGTGTTAATAGAGGACCACACCCCGAGGTGTTAAAATTACACCCTATAGATTGAACATAACACCAAAGAGTGTAAATGTAACAACCAAAGGTGTTGTAATAACACCTATAGGTGTTAAACTAACACCATCAATTTAACACCGGAGTAAAATCACTGGTGTGGTCCTCTATGTACACCGGTTAACACCACAGTTTTTGCTGTGTGTAGTCGGACGTGTTAAACCCACTCGGCCACGGCACCGCCAGTTATCAAAGCCCGATATTGCCATAAAGAGAGAAGAAAATTGGCAAACATCAACTTATTGAAAGAAAGACATGTAGGACCTTAGTTAAAATTATTATAAAAAATACTTTTAAGATATGAGTTGAAAATAAAATCAGTCTATGATGAATTGAATGTTCTTCATACAAACTTTTCTCTGAATTATCGTTGCACTTTGGAACAGTGGTCTTAACAAACTTCATTGGCTCTATCACAAATCGTAAGAATATCTCATTAATGGTGTTTTTAAAAGGGTGGGGTCAAATAAATTGAATAAAATCAATCATGTTGAAAACCTCAGAAACCATCAGCTCATTATCATTAAGGATATGTAGTTTAATGATTTCTGTTTAAAGAAAAAGCCATGCTTTATGCGTGATTCTATAAATCATTAAAATAGTACATTATTGCGATATATAGGCAAATAAGTTTGTATGTAGATCCGTGAATTCACATTTTATTAGTTTGTTGTAAGAACTTTCTTATATTTATTTTGATTATGGTTGTAATTTGGTAAATAAGAGTCACTTTTCATCATTTATCAAAATGAATAATAAAAAAAAAGAATAAATTCATAATGACATGATGATTCGAAAATAATGTGACAGTTAAATGTTCTGTAATGATTTTTTTTTGGTGTTAGTTTGTTTTGTCTTGTGCTGAGTTGTGGAGTGACTTCTAAATTAGTTGACGAGCCTAACTAAGTTTGAGGGTCCTTACTCCTCGGTGGTTCTGACTGCGAATGACGCGGCAAGTTGCGGCGGTCCGCTTATCAAGCACACCCCTCTTCGGCTCGTACAGGCCGAGGAGGTCGCCAGTGACAGACCCCCTTATATACTGGGTTATTTTTAACCCAATTATGCATCCGCTTAGGCTATTTTCTGATATTAGTCTTCCTTTTTAGGCGATTTCCTTTTCTCCTAGAAGTATTTTCAACCAATGCAAAACACTAAAAACATTTTACATCTTGAATATATTGACGACAAAGCGAGAAAATATTGGTATGCATATAGCTGTATATAGCTTTAAATCAAAATGTGTTTATTTAAAATTAGAATAAATCATAAGACAATTGCGTTTATGATTTATAGGTTGTTTTGAAAAATAGGAAATGTATAATCATTGCTAAAATTTGGAATACATATACTGTCATCAGCATTTAAACGACTGCCGATAGAAATATAAAAGATTAATTGCTGAATAAAAAAATATTGTTCTGCAATATTGATTATTCGGGAAAATATGAATAGAGGGGCATATAAAGGCTATAATTATACTTGCATATATAGAGTTATTGCTTACCTTCTGAAAATGAAAACTGATCCTGAAATAAACATAAATTTTTCAATGAAGGAAGACGAAGAGGAATCTATGTATATAGAAGGAAAGATTGATAGTAAGAGATGTTATTACATGAAACATGACAAATATACGATTTAACGATTCTAAACTGATAAAATCGTTAAATTGTGAACTTCTTTTCAAACCTGCAAGGGGGGAGGGGTTAATAATTGAATAATATAAATAATATTAAATAATTAAATAAGCATGATCGGAGTAATAAGTTAACGACTACATGATTGTTAGTGTTGATTTTTGTTATAAGTTAAGTTAAAACAGACCTTAAACAAATGTTAGCTTCGGTATGAGCTATAGAAAATAACGAAATCCGATATCAGTTTCCAAAATTGATAATTGATTGGAAAAATAAAGTTTGATTTGCTAAACTAAGCTCGGACAACGGCCGATATCCCAACTTGTGTTTATTGGCACACGTGGCTTTCCTTTACGGATTAAGATGGATTAAGGAGATGATCGGGATGTGAGATGATCTCTTTAGGAAGATTTCTATCCACATGATCAGGTGATCAGGTGATGTTTGACAGTCTGTTACCTGTCCTTATACTTAGAGCACACCTGGTATTTCTTGCACGCGTGTTTTCATGAACGTCCAAGCCAATAACTCGTCAAGATGGTCCAAAGCATATTATTAAAGTTGTTGCAAGGAGCAAAACTTTCGAGAGGAAGACTTTCATAATTGACAGTATAATCAAATAGAATTGTAATTTTTTTTATATCGCTTCAAGTTCTGGTATACGGTAGAGTGTAAGCAAGCCAGGTGCATGCTATGAAAGAAATTACATGATATGAGCTGATAATTTATTAAAGCTTATATACATGAACTTAAAGACGATGAAAAAAGTAATAACAGATATAAAACCTTTCATAAAAGAGCAATAGTACTTTCCTGCTAATTTATAGCGCAATCACTAATCTTCTACCAGAGTCATTTGGCAAATAATCATTTTTACATTCAAAACTTAGCGTGGAGGTCGTTTCATTGCATTCTGCTTTTATTCACTATCTGACAATAGTAACATTTTGAACCCCAAAACGATCTTATATACCTGATAACCACAATTGTTGACATTATAAATGGGTATAATTACAGTTAGAAATATTGTTTAAAGAAAATACTCCTGTCACCACCGCCACCACCACCAGTAGCAGCTGCAACAGCAGCAGCACCAGCACCACCACCACCCACCACCACCACCACCACCACCACCACCACCACCACCACCGTCACCATCTTTCTCTCGAGAGGGTGGGTTAAGATCTTCTTTAGATCACTCCCATCCCACCATCTCACCATCGCGTAGCACCAGCACCCTTTTTTATAGCATTAAATAGTATGGAAGGGGGGGGGGGGGTGTTGAACATTGTTTGTTGCCTTTATTAAATCTATCCCATCCTTCCATGTTTCAGCATTGCTCTTAGTCTTACCCCACTCCCACCCCCCCCCCCCCTTCATCGCGAGGAGGGGAGATCAGTGTTCAGTGTCCTTAAATCCTTTTTTTTTGTAATTGGTATAGAAATAATATCTGGGGAAATGCTTTCACCCCTGGAAGGGGGGGGGGCGGTGGAATTAAAAATTTTCAGTTTCTTTGTCCCTGTATGTGAGAGAGTGAAGCGATCAAGCTATGTTACCAGAGCGTTTAATAAAAAAAAATAGTTGTCATATTAACTGAACACTATTATGATTCTGAAAATTTTGAAGAAAAAAAAAAGTAGGTTTTGAAAATTTCGGAGGGGGGGGGGAGCAAGAGCCTGGCCCCTCTACTGTTTACAGACTTGCTATACGTCCAAGCTAAGCTTGTCAAAAAAACTGATTGGAGCTAAGCCTATACAGAGGTCCTGAACTTGGCAGAGAGAACTTTGGGCTAATATCATTTGGCAGTTTGAAAACACCGTGAAAGAGAATGGGTCACGCTATTCAACAACAACTGTTCCCCAGTCTGTTGCTCCCACACACTGCTGTAGTAGCATGACCAAGCTTATCTCGTTACTCGAATAATTGAAGGGCTCGGCCACAAGTTTGCGTGTGTGTGTGGACAATTACCGAGCAATATAGCGAATGTTGAATGATGTTTGTATCCATAATTTTCGCGGTGTTTTAATTTAAAAAAAAAATGTATATATGATATAATGATTGCATTGATTAAGAAATTATCAGCGTTTTTAAGTAAAATGAAAACCATCATTCGAGAACCCTAACATCTATTTTGAATTGATGTTTAATATCCCGTGAAAGTTTTGGTACTTGAAGAAAAGAAATGCTATTAAACAAATGAAGGAATAATGGGCAAAACTAAATGGTAAAGACAAAGAAAAATGATAAAATCAAGGACAAATGGATGAATGAAAGGACGAATGAATGAATTAAATAATGAATGAATGGATAAAACATAATGACAGAGACAAAGAAGACCAACAAGATCAATAAAAATAGAGGAGAGTGAATGAAATGTTGAAAATTAGGCTAACCTCATGATTCAATGAAATTTGAAAGGAGTGGAAAATGATAAAAGAGAGAGTAAATACAGAGAGAGAGAGAGAGAGAGAGAGAGGGGGGGGGGGAGGGAGGGGGATGGGGATAAATTCAAATTCAAAAGTTTATTGATATAAAATACTGACATTTAAGGATCATCATAAAAAACAAAGAAACTTAAGAAAAAAAATACAACATAAGCATAACATAGTAACAACGAGGTATTAAAAAAAAAAAATAATGAAAAAGAGGAAATGTGACCCCAACTCAGGGGGCGAAGCCAAATTGTTTCATCGTTCAACTGCTGCCCGTGAACACGTGTGAGGGGTAGAGAGGAAAACAGAATGGATTGATAACTAATCAAGGAAGGAAGCCTATTGGTTAGCTTAATTAGGTGACAACAAAATAATTGAGTTTATGAAATACTCACCCCAGAATCATGACTGTGTCATCGGCACTCTCATTGACTCCCTTCGAATCGTTTTGAACCGTTATCATTGGTTATTATTGCGGTTTTTTCGTGAAGTCAGGTGCTTCCCCCGAGCCGGGAATAGGCTGAAACTATACACGGCACGCAAACCGAACAAAGGAGATTAAGTTACGGCGATTAAAATTTATTCGCCAAGAATATGCTTTTGGTGACTTTTTGTTTTTTGAGGTGGACTTGAAATTAGGGAGTGTAATTATTTCATCAACCACACCGACTGTGCAAGGACACACATGAGTTGGCTATATTAAACAAACACAAAACGCACTAAAAAATATCGGTTATAATACTTTGTAAGCTGATACAATAATTTTTTTTTTGGAGGATTTTTTTTATCATTCATCAGGTGTTAATTGAAAATGTTAACCTTTCTTATCATTTAATTAACAGCGTGTCTGAAGTACTTAAAGGAGGTTAGCTTCTTGATAAGGCAAGTTGTATATATATATATATATATATATATATATATATATAAGACATCAGAAATGCGAAACAAATTCACGAGTAATGCAGTTTTTGAAGTGCCAACAGTTAAGTTCTTTTATTCAATCTCCAAATTTTCGGTAGACATCTACCTTCTTCAGGGAAGATTCGTGAATTGTGAATCTTCCCTGAAGAAGGTAGATGTCTACCGAAAATTTGGAGATTGAATAAAAGAACTTAACTGTTGGCACTTCAAAAACTGCATTACTCGTGAATTTGTTTCGCATTTCTGATGTCTTATTATTATTATTGCCAATACGTGGAAAACCAAGATGCTTATATATATATATATATATATATATATATATATATATATATATACAATGTATTTTTTGAGACATAATTATATACATGAAATGGCGAAGACATATTTGGGTACATAATGGATGAAGTGATTGATTGCCTTTGATTGATAGCGTTCAGCGTTTAATGCCATTGGCCCGTATTCTGAAGTCAGGTTTAACGTAGACCACGGTCTAACTCTGTTCTAAATTTATGGGGAGCCAAAAATTCAAAATTTTAATCTATATTTGTTGCGTTTACTATTTTGTTTCCTTCTGCTTTCATAACGAAGAACAATACTTCACAATACTTCAGTTATCATTCCCAGACAATTATGAACAGTTTGAGTGTCAAATGAGTTAATAAATTTGACGTGTACTGTTTGTGATTTGTGCTGCAATCGGCTATCCATAGATAAACCAAAACATTAAACCAGGGTTTAATTTAAACCTAAGTTCAGAATACGGGCCATTGAATCTATTTTCTGTTAAGACACCAAGTTCTTCTATCAAAACAATTCAGGTGATAGTCAAGATCAGAATCTCCATATTTACAATGATTTATGTTATATTAAGGATTGTGTTGTTTGCATTCTAACGATTGAAATATTGGGATTCCTTTCTTTTTTTGCTCCAATTTTTAGCATGTTCAAAGTACACTTTTGGGTATATTATATGATAACAAGTGCATGTTTATATTTATTGCTCTTGACAGCTTAATTACATATTTCTAACTTATACCGTACACTTGATTCATTTACTGTCTCTACCCCCTCGACTACAATAGCCAATGGCACGATGAGCCCCCCATAAAAAATACAAAATACAAAAATTAACAATGTGGGGGCACAACATGACGTTTATGACGAAATTTCCAAAAAGTCGCGAGCGAGCAAAATATAATAATTGCATTTTTAAAATTGAAATATAGTTTTCTGATAAATTTTGACATAGCATTCAGAAAAGGATATCATATTTAATTACTTTTCTTTTCCTTTTCTTCCCTCTTTTCCCTTTAATCTTATACGGTGCAGTGTTCTGTAAGCTGGGGCAACGTTAAAGCATGGAGCTAACACACTGTTAAAGCCTGGGATACACCTTTTTATTATGACGTCATGAACTGGATGCATTTCCGGTATGAGTGTACATGTGACTGTATGATAGGGGGTAGGGAGAGGGTACATTACCTAGTTAATACAATGGAGACGCTATCAGATTTCATTATTGCTTTTCCAGTTGACAGCTGACAAGTTGACAGCTCGGCTTGAATGACGTCATAGATTTTTCTTTTCTTTTCATTTTGTTTTGATTGTTTTTCTTTTGTTGGATCGGTTCAATGGATTGACAAGGAATTGGAAAGTTAGCCTATTAGTTTTGATTGCTATTTTAGATGGGTGGGCAGGTGGAATACTACGTCATCCTAACTGATTTTTTTTGTCTTTCAAGAATTTCGATAGTCTTTTCTTGCTTTGAATTGCCTTATTGGTGTTGATGTTAATGGACGCTTTAGTTTGATATCAAGATCTTCTTTTTCTCAGCTCTTTACCCCTCCTGAAAGCAATCTCTGTGCAGCCTATGATTTGCTTGTTGTCTCCACAAAATTCTGTTCTGTGCTTTATTCATAAAATTCTCTGCTTGTTCCTTGTTTTCTTGTGTAAGATCTCGACAAATCAGCCAATCATTTGATGACGATAACCTCGTCTCATTCTACGCTTTAATTTCTTGCTAATTACATTTTCCTTCTCGATCTTTTGTCTTTTTGTATTTGATACGAAATAATCCCAACGTTCGGTTTTCTTTAGCTATGGAAGTGTATGCTTTGAATCATTATTTTCTATACACCTTCCAATACGTCGAAATACGAACCACGCAATCACGCCAATGACGACTCGATGTGCCATCGAACTCGGCGAAAATCGGAAGTACTCGGCAGTCGATGATGATGATGATGATGATACAGCATTCCACGAAGACCTTGGGATTAAACTTGACAATGCTGTATAAGTCTAGACCGCAGTCGCATTCGACTCGAGTCGCGTCGGCTCCTGTGTGGGTTGGTCGTGACGTTCATGACCCATCACACGACTTGGCTACAAAGAGAAGGGGGGGGGGGGGGGGCTAGAAAAAGTCTTTGACGTTAGATTTCATGCATATGCCTAAACACACCTCTTTTTCTAATAAAAAACTATTTCATGCATAAATATTCTCAAAATTATTTACTGTATGAATAAGGCCTGTTTATACATAGGCCTAATCTTTTGTCTATTTGTATCTACATTTCATTTGTAATATATGTATGTATTCCTTTACTTTGGAAATTAACAAATACGAAAACAAAACAAAATAGAAAAAATGACAATCTGACATTTTAACAAAATTAATGAAATAAATATTCCTTTGTTAACTTTCCACAATTAAGAAATAAACAAAAAACGTCATTTAAAAAAAATACCCATCAGAGGTATTTATTACAGTAAAATCAATAAACGAACAAATCACTACCATGTATAATTAGTTCCACATTTCAAAATTACTAGTATATGAATTCATTATAGACTATATTTATGTTATATTGATGTTACTATTATCTGTTCTAGATATCTCACATCAATGACAAAGTCTCTCTTGAATTGAACATTATCAGCTAGCAAATATATCGCCATTCAGTTTAACATCATAATAAATTCATACATTCAATAAGCTAAACAGCGATAGAAAAATAAACCTTTATATAAGATCGAATCCCATGCTTTCCGATGTAACCGGCGTCATGGAGAATCCGCCATAGTTCCGGATAAATCTCCGGATTTATTTGATCTTGAAAGTTCGATGAAGGAAGCCATCAAATCCTAAACATGCTAAATAGAATCTGAAATTGACCTCAGAAAGTTCTTATCTTTATACGTAAATCGACCCATGCACAAAATGTAGATATCTAGTTCAAAGTGTGAATGATTAAAGGGATGGTCCAGGCTGGAGATATTTATATATCGCAATAAATATAATAAAATTCACAAAGCAAAATGCTGAAAATTTGATCAAAATCGGAT